>NW_026623581.1:629659-634957 GCF_030028575.1 Malurus melanocephalus | reverse complement strand
AGGGAAGTGTCCAAGATCCCAAGTCACGAGTGGCATCACACAACACGGGTGAAAAACACCTCTGTGTGCCACTTTCACAGTATCAGCCCTGCAAACGCTGCTCATGAATATTTCCTCCTTTGGGAAGCAGAGGAAAACCTCTGTGCCTCCTASGAGAATTTCCACTTTGTCTCCCTGAGGAAAGCCAGCCCTTTAACTCAGTGACAAGGACAGCAGCAAAAAGAGTCTGTGAACTGTAGTCCTGTGGCCACTTGAAGTTCTCAGCTTAGCTGGTCTTGATGGATGGATCAGATCTGATTTAAAAGAAGGGAATAAGTGTCTATTGATGTTTCTCTGCTATATTTTTTTTTTCTCTCCAACTTTCCAAGAAACAAGGCTATTTTGAATCTTTTCTCCATGTTAATGAATACAGCCTCGGGATTTTTTCTCACCCAGTTCCACACTTTGCCTTGTCATCGTATTAGAGAGTGGCACAGCATGGAGAAGAGGTAGAAGAATTCTGACTATGTGAAGAACACGACAGGAGGGTGACACAGGCTAGAAGATGTCTATCAAATCAGCTCGCTGTCACTGAGGGGGAAGGGAGACACATGGCCATTAATTTGGGGAAAAAAATAGATCTGACTTCCCACTCTGATCGAGTGTTTGATTTTTGGTTTGTTTTTTTCAGCAAACATTCCATGGTTGMAGGGAAGTTTGGATTTACAGAAGAAAAACGAGAAGAGTGGAGGCCATTGCTTTTAAACCTCATCTGACTAGCAAATAMAGCTATTGATCAGATACTCATTTTATTGCTAAATTTTGCCTTTTCCTTCTCTATGTGTGATTTTCCCTGGAAATAAGCCAAAAGAAACTGCCTGCCCAGCTGAGAACAGCGTCATGCACACCCTTGGGACTTTCCCTGGACCCACATTACAGAGTCTGTGCTGTTTGTGATGCTGCAGGTGGAAAGACTCAGGACTGTCCTGCTTTCACAGCACTTGTGTCCAAACTGCAGAGGGAAAACAGCAGCAACAGGGGAAGTCACTTTCAAAATACTCACCAGAGCTCCGGATTTTTGCAGCAGTCAGCCTGGTGGAGAGTCAATGCCAGCTTAGGGTATTGTATTTATGGCAAAGTGACATGTGAAGCAATACTTGACACCACTGAGTTTGTCAGTAAGRTAACTGAGAGCCTTAAGAGCTCTGCTGGCTGAACTGTGGAGTCATCATCCTCCTGATTACCTGTGCAGAGCTGGGATGGGGATCTGAAGCACTGAAGAGGACACCTCGTGTCTTACCACRTTGGAGTCTGGAAATTCTGCCTTCAAGCTGCCTGGGCTGAATCTCATGTGGCCAGAGCATAATTGAAAAATTTGGTTCCAGGGCAAATTTGAAAATTAAACAAGGACTTGAGGGAGTGGCCCCCATGGAAACCATGTCAACGAACAAACAGCATCCGAGGATTTCAGTGATGTTTGTATAAGGAGGATAATGTTTGCTTGATTCTTGAGGGCTTTAACTGTCTGTCATTCTTCTACAGCAGAGCAACAGAAACTAATTGAAAGAAACCAAAACCAAACAGAGGTGTGATAAGTTATTTGAAATCTGAAATTCGAGTTATATGGCACAGTTTTGATAGGCAACATCATGTCACATGGAAGCRTTTGTTATTGGAGCAAAGTAATTTTTAGAAGATAATTTCCATTGCAGACACTTCACTTTRCCTGCTGAGAACTCATTGTTGGAAGAGAAGTATTCTAAAAATGAGCAAAAGWGGTAGATTTCTATTCTAAGATTTGTAATTTTTATTTAATTCAAGCCACCGGCAAAAATTTGGKGTGGTTCTGTTAAAAAGAATTAAAGACAGTTTCTTGCTGGATGCAATCCCTTTAACTTGGAGGGACCACACAAAACCAGTGTTCCCAAGGGAGCCACACAACAGTCAGTTCTTTGCCAAAACTCCAAGCCTTTTCAGCCTCTAAGCAACAACTCTCACAGATATAATATCTCTCAGATATTTCACAGATATTTCTTCCTACCATCAGCAGTTCTGTGTCTATCTCTGAGGGTTTCCTTTCTATTTCCTTCTTTTTTTCCTCTCTATATTTGTATTTTTTTTCCTTCTCTCATGCGTTTGTGTACCTACAGCCACAGACCCCTCTCTTTAAACTACACCCAGCACACTCCATCCTTCCATGCAAATGAGGCTCCTTTTAAGCTCTTTACATTTTCATTTGGGCCTTGACATGAGCCCATGTTTTGGATGGAGGGTGCTATTCCTTCAGCAAGCTAGTTTAATAARAGAGCTGAAGGCTTCTCACACCTTAAACAAAGGGTCGATGCTTTGCCCAAATATGTTTAATCCAACGGAGTGCCATTGCAAGTTTAAATACATTTTCTGACACTTAAACTCTAACACTGAGAATGGAGATTACCTCTCATTCCCTGGAAATGCAGTGTTTGGAACAAGGGGACCTTGGTCCTGTTTAGAGTACAGGGGTGCTATTTATACCTCTGCACACCATGAGTGGTGATAATGCACTCTGAAATGTTTTTCCAGGTAGAGACTGGAACACACAGTCCTTCCAGAAGAGAAAGCATTTATGACTGTGCTTTTTGCCTGTTCTCCATGAGCCTGAATTCAGAGGGCAGACGGAAAAATGTCAGAAATTCCCAACAGAGGAAATCTCACACGAAGAGGAGCAAAATGTAAAAGAGGCAGTGGGAGAAGCTTTGTGGMAGCAGGCTCCACTTCCACTCAGGCCATACTGAGGGCTGATCCCAYCCCAAAATCCAACTGCAACTTCTCCCAGTCCCCTTTGAACTGATCACTTGCAGCACTGTTCTGCCTTTGCATGGCARTGCGTCACTGAGCTACCGTGAGCATTTTCCAGGATTAACTCTGCTCTGCTCCTCAATTGGTTTCAACGGGTTTAGCAAGCCTTTTTTTAGCCAGTGTGGAGAAGCTAATGCTCTTACTTCTCAAGCTTTTTAAAAAGTGCACGAAGCCAGATCATCCCCTCCCAGTTTTGCCACAGAAGGCATGTAGCTAGCAGAAAGCCTCCAAAGATAGTTTGAAATCTTTTCCAGGGAAGGGAACGGGGCTTAAGAGACCTCAGCTTTCAACCTCCTTGTCCTCAACACTGCAGAGAAGGTGAAGGGCTCCGTCAAAACCCAGAGAATTGCACAGGACTGTCCCATTCCCTGGAAACCTGGAGAGAAAGTGGTCAGAAAACTCATGGTTCACAGTGAGATGAATTCGCAGCGAGGACTGTCTGAATTCAAGACRTTTAGGTAGAGCATGAGCAGAGTGAGATCTGAGCTGCCTGGTCACTYGTGTGAGTGACAGTCACTGGGTGGTGACTGACACAGGTCACTCATGCTGGAGTCTGTGCAGAAGGATCAGCCTCCAGCTAAGGAGCCTGGGCAGCAGTATTTCACTGCTCTAAGGTGATGGACAGCATTCAGCATTTTTTCCATTCCTGCCTCTCTCAGATTGAACCACTTGAAGATGGGGGTGAGATGAGAAGCCCCTTGGATTTCAGCAGGCACCGTGGTGGTGAATGCCTGAGGGATAAATTAGCATTGTACACCTTTGTTGTGAACAATGAAGTTGTGCTCCTTTCAGATCAACAGCAGTGTGGGACAGAGAGAAGGCCTTCTGGATCCTGTTCTTTTGCCATATTCATGGATAAGGTGGAGTTTTTTGTTTGAGTGGCTTCAGTGAAATTGTTATTAAACACATTTTATTTCTTAAGAGTTGAAAGAAGTCTGGCACAGTCCTGCTAGGCACGGTACAAGGACCCTAAAGTGTTGCCCTGAAAAGCTCAAAAGATAAATAAGGCTCATGTGAGGCTGGGTTGTTTCTTTTTTTGGTTTTGAGGTTTTTTTCAATGTGTTCTGAGCTCTGAAGAGTAACAGGTAATGTGTGTCCACTCATGGGARGCAGAACAAAAGCACATTTAGAGAGGAAAAAATAGTTTTGTTTCCAAAGCCATATTCCTCCTTCTCACCAGGAGCAGCACTGAACTGAGTAATGCAAAATCTTCTGCGAGAGAGAGGGAATCACAACTGGCTGTGGCCAATCATCAGKAGAAATAGTCTTCTGATGTCAGCTTGGCTTCTATGTAATTTTAACTGTCACAAAGATTTGGAGGAAGACTTGATGATTCATCACACCTCTTTACCCCTTTTTAGGCAAAAAAACCCTTAATGGCTAGTTTAAGAGCTAAGTAATGACTGGTTATATAACCTTGTTAAGTACATGGCAGAGCTACGGAAAATGGCTTTTCATTTTGGCTTTCCACTGACTCAGAGATTTTGTGTTTGTCAAATCAGGCTATTACGGAGCAGCAATGGAAGAACTAATGTAAACTAATTTGGAACTGCTGGAGCAGCTGCTCTTCCTCTTTCCCTGCTGCAGGCTGGTCACACCGAGCACACTGTGGTGCTGCCCCATTCKAGGGGGAGCAGGATTGTGTTTTTGTGAGTGCTAGGCTGGGCTAATCTCAGATGGAGGCCTGGATACATGTGAAGAGTTCAACACGTGTACAGCATCTGATGGATGTGAAAAATGAAAAGGGCAGAACTCTCCAGGCTCAATTTTGGTAGAAACATCTGCTGAAAGCATTTGCTGTCTTTTTTTTTTTTTTTCTTTTTTTTTTTTTTTTTTTTTTTTTTTTTATTTTATTTTTTTTTAATTTTTTTTTTTTTTTTTTTTTTTTTTTTTTTTTTTTTTTTTTTTCCTTTTTTTTTCTTTTTTTTTAAATCTGAAATAGAACTATTTCAAAAATATTCCCTTATTTAATCATTTCTGTTCTCTGTGTATTTTGTGATTGTGGTTTCAAGACATTCAAGTGTAGGTTTATCTTTTCCATTATCCCAACAGAAGGAAGAGTGAGTCACATGAACTGAATTAAACTTTTCCATAGAGCTCAGAGTATTCAGTTGGTCCCATTAAAGTCTGGRTATTAGACTCAGGACTGTAGAAGGGTTTGCCAGAAGGGTTGTAATTCCAGGATTATTCCAGGCTGCAACTTTACAGAAAGCACCAAAACTGAGTGCAGGGCAGCTTTCAATCTGGAAGTCCATTGACAGAATTTTGGGTGTCTGAGAACAAGGGATGATGGAGAAAAACTGATGTGATTTTCTGCATGTGAAACCACCTCAGRTCTTCTTGTTCCAGAGCAGAACCTCATGGATATATTTACCTCAAGGTCCATATTTACCTTGTGTTGTGAGCTTCTGAGTTTTGTCTTTAAAACAGGCACACACAGAGCCACACACACAAATATTTATATAAAATGTTCTTGCCATA
>NW_026623581.1:626590-629104 GCF_030028575.1 Malurus melanocephalus | reverse complement strand
CATCCTTTCCCTACAGCCCACCCACTGCCTGCTCCATTGCAGCTCCTTGCCCACATTTACTCCTTGAACCCTGTGTGACAAGACCAGCATTCAAATGAGCAAGGGAGAGGAGTCAGAAGCACAGGTTTTGCTCACCTGCGTGTGGAATTCCTGGCAAAACTATGGAACTTAGCCTAGAGTGTGTCTGTGATATTTTCTGTCCCCACTACTGCCAGCAGCAGGGGAGGTGCTGTAGCTGCYACCAACAGCAGTGGCAATCTCCAAATACTTATTGGGCCATTTAATACCTTGAAAAGATTCTGTTRTACATAATGGAAATTGGAAGCCCCATAGTTTCAATGTRCATTAAATTTTCCCATGATTAGTAYCTTAGAAAATTCCTCAAGCTGCTTCCCTTGCATGGATGTCTCATGAAAGATCTACAGCATCCCCAGCAGCACTGGGGTATATAGGAGAGTATRGCTAGAGGAAATCTGGGTTTCCTCTCATTTTCATTTTCATTTTCATTTTGAGACTGAAATCGAAGCAATTGTATTCATGAAAATKAATGTGCTCATCCTGATTGTTTCAGCTTTTTTTCCCCTCGTTTATTATTAACATCAGGGCACAGTTTCATATTCTTATGTAGCAAAAAGAAATCAGAGTTGAAATAAAATTAATTGTCAAGGTTTMAATAAGTTTAATTGCCTGTTAGAAAGTGATAGAGGCAAGGAATGCTGTTCCTCATTTCTCCCCTCTTTCAGCTGTCTCAGGATGATGCTTTAGGACCTCCCTGGCAAAGTAATTCTTGGAAAGGTCTATTGGGAAAGGTCTCCCCTTCCCCAGAATACATTTTCACAATCTCCATGTAACTAAGAGTAAAAACTGTTCCATACCTTTAATAAAACTTTTTGTCTTTAGTAAAACTCTTGGGTTTGCATTGTCAGTGTTTTCTGAACTGAGTTTCCTTTTTACTCTCAGTAAATTTMAAAATGAATATGGCTTATATGGGGTCATTCATCCAGTCATGCAATCCACAGCAAAGAATTATTTGGGAAAAGACCTGGCATAACTTCATCATAGAAAATACAACAAAATTTGATCCAGCTTTTTTTTTTTTTTCTAAATTTGCCACCTTTTGAGAAAGGAAAGGTAACTTAGCAGTAAAAAATTAGTTTGTTGTTTGATCTCCTCCTCCATTCTACAGTATTTGCATATATAGTGGCAGGCTYGTCATCTATCTTTAGCTAAAAACTGCAGTGAATTTTGTGTGCAAGGCATTTTTCAGGGATGTACAGTGGCTACRAGTCCAGGMAGGTGCTTTTATTCTTCTGTCTTGCACCAAGGTAAATCTGGAGGGTTTTGTTCCCCCCCAAATCACCTCTGGATTTAGATGAGCACAGCTGAATATTGAATCTGCCACAGCGTCTTCTGAGCACAAAGACTCTGAAATGGATTTGTGAGTCTTAAATCAGTCCCTGGGGCATCCTAGTCCACACTGTAAAACCACCGTATGTAAATTGTCACCGTTAAATAAGTTGCTCAGGAGGGAGGGAGAACAGGATGGGAATTGAAGTTACTCAGAGCCCTTGCTGGGTTTCAGACAGGGCTGCCCTGACAGTTCAGAAGTTTCTGAAATGCAGGGGAGGAGATGGTATGGCTGCCATATGGACCCCGTGTGCCAGATGGGGAGGTTGCCTCCGTTACTCCCACGTTCSGCAGAAAAACAGAAATAAAAAATGAAATGTAAAAACTGAGCCCCTTTTCATTCAGCCACAGGAACAGGGAGGAAGAGGAGAGCASGCCCTCCTTTGAGAGTATTTATCTGATAATTCATTAGCTGGTGTTCCCCGTTTTTCATCCCTTCAGGGAAGTCTGCGCAGAATTTATTGCTGAGACATTAATGAATTTTTAAGCTGTCAGGGAGTCACGTAAATAAGTAGTATCCCGGATTGTTACACAGCCATTATCAGGTCAAAATGAATGCACAGGAACTGTTCCTTCAAGCAAAGAGTAAATCTTGACAGGAATCCCTGCAYGGCCCTGCTCAAGGAGAGTCGAGCTGTTTCCTCAACCCTCTCCCCTCTGAGGGGTCAAACAGTTTCCCCCAAAGAGAATATTTTGCTTTTTCCAGAAAGGCCTCAACAATAACATTYTGTGGCTTTACTGTGGCAGAAGGAAAAGGATATTAAAAAGTTTAAGTGCCCGTGGCCTTGGCTTTTCCTTCCATGGGCCAGACAGGCAAGGTTTAATTGTATGGCTGTGAGTATTTCCATTAATTTTAATGGAACTAGTTGCTGCCTTTATAAACATTGAAAAAAAACGAAGCAGCAGATTTTATTATGAGACCAATTCTATGAAATCTTCTCTTCAGTGCTAGGACTTGATTTGTTCAGCACAAGGGGATTATTTGTTTGCTTTTTTACTCTGCAGAGGAGAAAAAAACCTTTCCCATTCCAAAACAGATAATCGTGCATGAAAACCAGACATGTTAAATATCAGAAGCAAGGATTCACATGCCCTGGTGCCTCAAGT
>NW_026623581.1:621913-626540 GCF_030028575.1 Malurus melanocephalus | reverse complement strand
AAAAAAAAAAGTCACATTAATGTCAATGTGCTTTGGATCATTAGCTCTTAAGCCTCTAATGATGTTCCCTAATGACTCTGCTGTTCTTCCTCCTCCATCAGACTCTCTCCAACCTGCAGAAGGTGTGCTAACTTTTCAGGATTTTGCTGTAGGAAAGCCTTGAAAAAACACGTGAATATCCCAATAATATATGAGACTTTACCTGTTGGGAGTCTGGAATGTAATTTACAGGCAGTTGTATCCACAATATTCATTAYGTGAAGGCTCAAGTTCTCAGTCATTTTTTATTTCATTCATTTATTCTGCTATGGGAGTGAGAATAAAAAKGAACACCTGTCCCCAGATTAAGACAACTTGCCATTAATTTAAAACTGCAATATAGATGCTGGTTACAGAACCATCACCTCCCCCCTCCCTTTATACACACATTTCTGTATCCTGACCAGAAATCAGCATTTTCTCCTGGCCAGGCTCAAGGCTGGGGCACAGCATCATGGTGTTGCCTTCAGCTTTCCCTGGGTGAGGTTTGGCACCCAGGTGCTTTGCTCTGCATGGGTAGAAAGCTCCCTTCTCTACAAAGCCACAATGTACTCTGCCTTTGTTTTCAGCCTGTCAAACTGTTTATATTCCTTTCCAAATCTAAGGGTGAGCAGGGCCCCACCTTGCAGCACCACTACGCAATTTGTGTGAGCCCTGCCCATGTGCTCCAGGCAGGGATAAAGCCCAAAGGGTTCTTACTCAGCCACTCTCTTCCACTTGCAACTTCTCTACCTCTCAGAGATATTGTTCTCCATTTTAAACAGAGCAGAATTTGACCCTCCAGGCTGGCTGTTATTGCAAAAATTTAGTGAAAATTTGTAAGCCACATGCAGAATGTAGGAAACRGTGCTTTCCATTGAAGCTGTGCAGTAGAGAGCCCTCAAGCTATTCAGAGGGTTTGTAACTTAGCTTGCTGTGTTCTAGGTGCCAGAATACAGCCCTACCAATAATAAAGAGGTTGCCAGACCTTTCACATTTGGGCATAATCTCTGGCCTCACCACTTGCCCATCTGATCTCTCCTCACATTTTTGTCACACAAACAGCACCAGAAAGACCACGGTTCTTTTGACAGTCAGAGATATCTCACTGCCTTTTGACACTGCTGCTGCTCATGGTGAGAAAGACAGGGAACAAGGCTTTCTCAGCCCATGTGTCAGAGAAAGCAGCACGACAGCATCAAGGGAATCCTCTCACTCCTCACACTAACTGGAGAAGGCACAAGAAAAATCTTCGTAAGGAAAAACCTGGAGGAAAACACTGGTGACTCGGCAGAAACATTTTTGCTGAGTGAYTGGAGAGAAATGCAGCATCCCCTGCCAGGCCAGTCACCTTGGGGGAGTTTGGCTCTTTGGCTCCAGCASCTGCAGGGCAGCATCTCCCGAGCCTGCTCCGCTAAAGCAGCAGCAATCCATGGGATGAATTGCCCTCTAGAGGTACTCTGCTCTTTCTCCTCTGTACTTGCTGCGAGCCGGGACAGCCTCCTTGGACTTGAGCCTTTAGAGAGCCCTTAAACAGCCACAGTTCAACGAGGTGACTGCTCCAAAATCCCCTTCCTGCGAGGGAATTCACCCTTTTAGGATCATCTGTCGTCCCACCGTGTCGCCTCGGCTGGGCACGGCAGGAATCATTGTGCAATCAATATTATTAATACAGCAAACCAGCGCTGGCTCTAAATATGCACACACCGAGCAAACAAATCGAAACGGCACAAGAGGTCTTTGTGGTAGCACAGCTTCAAAGCTGAGGTTGTAATCACACAGAAGCTAAGGAATGCAAATGTGTGGTAATCAGAGTATTGTAACTCATCCATCCAAATGTTAATAGTATTTTCTCACCATATATTACATTAGCATTAATGGCTTAGGTTCAAATTCGGCACTGTTTTCTACAATTATGACTCATTTTTCAGCTAAGGGGACTATCCATGGTAATAAGCATCGCAGCAGCAGGATTTTTAAAGGCTTATGCGAGCACACCGTGTGTGTGATTCTCCCCATAATAACTTGTGAAACCCTCTGGCCAAAGCAACAAAATGCAGAAGCGCAGAGAGATTGCTTMGGTGGTTCAGCTCCTGCAGGTCTGTGAAAATAAGGAACTGTGAAGAGAAGAGAGCTGCTGCTGGACAGGATGCCATGCTGCTGGATGAGCTCAGGGACTGCTGGACACTGGAGACCTTCCAGACCTAAACCAAGGGAGAGGTTCCCCATCTCTCAGCTGTCCAAGAATTTTGCACCTCTCAGTGCCAATGAACTGCTCGTTCATTGAATGGTGTCCCAAAGCAAGTGACAGATTACAACCTGTATTTTACTGTGCCATATTCTGCAGCTATCCTAAAAGAAAGAGAAAATAAACACCCAGGTTGCTCTGGGTGTACAACCTGGTTGCTGCCCTCCCAAACAGAAACGCTGTCACAGTGACACAGGGCTCTGGTGCACACAGGCTCCTATGCTCGTTYCCTTCTCTGTATAATAATAATAACAACAGCAATGCCTGGATAAAATCCAGGAATGGATTTTCATATGGAAAGCAGCAGCAGGCTAGACAACCCTTTTTCCTTGCATCATGCAGGGAATTTTGCTTCATCATGCTTTCCCCACCTGGGTGTTCCTTAGGTATGGKTAAGGTGCATGCAAAGAGTAAATTCTTAAGCCAATATGAATTCTGTCACCTGAAAACACAGTGAAAAATATCACTGGATTTCATTGTAATGGTTGCTTGAATAGACTAGCTTTTCCTAAGCTAAAAAAAAGGAGTATAGAATAAAAGCACAAATTATTCTGTGTCACGACTACAGTGATTATAAAGGTGTTGTAAACCACAGAGAATCGTTCTTATTTTATTAAAAACAGCCCTAGAAATTAAGTTGATTCCTATCTTGATAAAATCTCTTGTCTCCTGTCCCTCTCCTCCTCCTACATAACAGTCAGGAGTGGTTGATGCCTGCTCTTAATTCCCYGCTGCACTTTGCATATGCAAATCCCCAGTCACTCAGAGCAAACACACACARTGCAGGGAACATCCCCACGTGGTGAGGATGTTTCAGTATCTTCAGAAGTGGCTAAAAGGAAGTACAGCACGAAGGAGCAGCGTGGTTTGTCGCTGAACCAGCTGGTGCTGGAACCAAAACCAGAGCACAGAAATTCCCATGCTGGGAACTTTAGTCTAGGCTGGATGCCTCCTTTATCACTTTCATCTGAACGCTCAGGATAATGACCCAGCCTTTGTGGGCTCTGCATAGGCGTATGGGCACTAAAACCAGTCCCACTCTGGTTTTGGTATTCATGTTTTTTTTCCAATGACATTGAACTTTGAGCTGAACTTCACCTGTTCTTTTCCCTAATCACCAGCTTCCCTTTGCTTATATCCTTAAGTATGGATGAGAGYGGATGGCAGGTCGCTGGGTTAATCTGCATCTAATCCACAGCACAGTCACGACGAGGAGCAGAAATCGTGTTTAGCTCCCTGCTGTGAGCAGCTCTCCTGCCTGCTGGGGGTGGCAAATCCAGCAGGATGATGCACTTCCACTGCTTTTCCACTACAGAGCCTGTGACAACGAGGGTTCAGCTCTGAACGGGACCATTTTTGTGTCCTAGACAGGAGCAAGCCTTTGTGGGCAGACAATGTTTTCTTCTTCAATTTTTAGTCAGCTGTACCCCAAGAGACACTTTTTGTCCTGCTGGTTTTTTTCAGAGCATTTGGAGGAGAGAACAAGGTAGGCAACCCTGCCCATCAGACTGTGTTTTCTGATCTCAGCCTTGTGTTCATCCCACCCTGAGTCTCTGCTGCTGGAGTGGCCCAGTTTTGCCAACCCTCACCCTCTGTTTTATTAGTGACAACGAGAATGACTGTGCAGCGGCAATGCTCTGCCGCGGGATCTTTCCTTTGTGCCAGCCTTCTTTTGTATTTTGACATTTGTGGATGTTCTCATCCTTTAACACGCAGGCAGAGCCCAAATTTCAAAGGCAATGTCAGACCAATACATGTCCTGTGTTTTACCCATCCAGGCCCACAGGTAAATAACAAGGGGGTGCACTGGGTGATGGACACATGACCCAGGCTTCAACCTCATTTTTAGCCTGTTTTCCAAAGGAGAGGAGCTTTCTGCRATTCTGTGTTAGTTCATTCAACCTTCCCATCGTTTCAGAGCCTATTAGCAGATTTCCACTGATTTTGAGAGATGTCCCAAATATAATTAGGTCTCCAAGTCTTTTTAGACCAGGAAACTGAAGAGAGATTTTACAAATTCTCCAGTGAGGGAGAGGGCACTGAACAATTCTGTCTGTCRCAGACATTGACAAATCCACAGGGCTTTGCATCACCCAAACTGATGGCAAAAAAACCTCTCTGGGTCACTCACTCACAAAACAAACTGGTGCCCYAAGTTCATGAGGATCCACTCCCCATCAACTTTTATGCAAGGGACTGGTTTTGTTCTCACAATCAATCTCACCCCTGGACAAGAAGTGCCTGGATATTCTGTTTCTGCTGTGGAGACCCTGACTTGCATGACTCCTTCATCTGGAGGGTTGCAGTTCTCAGGCTGCTGCAGAAAAGGAAAGATGATAATGCACATTTCTGCCAGCTCTT
>NW_026623581.1:620367-621883 GCF_030028575.1 Malurus melanocephalus | reverse complement strand
GCCAGGGAAACAAAGAAATTATTAAAATAAATCCCTTAGGTCAATAACCAGTCTGCTTTTGGAGAGACACAAGGGTTCAGGGGGCGTAAGTTTAATTAAGCCAGCCAAAAACTGAAGGGAAAATTAGAAACCATTTCCAACAATGCTTYACAAAAGCTTCCCGTTGAAACAGACACAATAATTGAATAGGAGCTGAGCCGTACTTTGATACATGAGCCCAGCCCAGGGTGCCTCTCGCTGCTGAGAGCAGCATTGTGAGGTTTCATTCAGAAGCAGCAATCTCTCACCGCTATCCTTTCCTCGTTGGCAAACATCAGCTCCCTCCCTCTTTTTTTTTTTTTTCCTTCTCTCCCTTCAATTAAATGTTTAATTAAAGTACCATGACTCCCTTTCATTTCGAAAAGTAATTGAAGACACCAGTGTGTAAAAAAAAAAAAGGCTGAGAAGGGAGCTGGAGCACACACAGCATAGCCAGACCTACAAAAAATGTAGCCCTTAATTTGCCTTGGTGCCACATCGAATTGAGGTGATGGTGAGGCGATGCAGCTGCAAGAACATCTGGAAGGGGCTGATAAAGATGGGTTGGGTTGGGTCTGAAGCAAGCATTGAGTGCAGTTTGCTTTTTTTTTGAACCCCGAATGGTCAGCTCAGCACAGCTGGGAGAGAAAAGCCACGTTCACAAGGATGCATTTCCTGGTAAGTTTTCATGCAGTGGTTCAGGAGAGCTTGTTGAGTTGTTTGATAAGCAGGCTGGTGCCTAATAAGGATTTTCTGCTGTATCTTGTAGATCAGTCTTTGTTGGGTTACACGGTGGCTCATCCTGACACACTCCAGGACCAGGGAATGCCTCAGCTCTGGCTGCACCGCTCTTTTTCCCAATGTATTTAAGAAACCTTAGCAGAAATTTGTGGTTACTCAGATTATCTGGGCAGCCCATTTTCAGCTTGAATATGCCCTGGTTAACTCTGACAGCTTGGTTTTCTCAAGCAGCCTTAAAAGCAGAACACACACAGAACACTGCTTTTCTGTAACTGGGTGGAATTCCACAGAGTTGGAGCTTTTAATATCTTCTGAATTCTCCATGCCAACAGTGTTACATTTGTCTTCACACATTTTTATTAGAAAATACTTGAATTTGGATCTTTTTTCTTGCCATCTTTACTTGCTGCCCCATGCCTCTGACACACCCATGCGCACCAAAAAAAATTCTGCCCTCGATGAACTGCTGCAATGGGGAGCTGCTCCTTGCAGGCTGTGCTTGGGGCTGTTTTTACCTGTTATTTCCAGCCTAGATGAATGTTTSTGTGGCACACAGGCTTGATTGATTGAGGCCAAGAACAAGGCAGCTTGATTCATTACTGGAACAGTATATGTGCATGTCTGATTGATAGGGGAGGGCTTGGAAATGAACCCAGGGCAACAGTCAAGAMCACGGCTTGTCTAGAGGAGCAGGCATAAAGTAAAGCCTTACAGACCACCCCTGCACACAGTGGCTCAGAGTGCAGCTTTCTGGGGC
>NW_026623581.1:617360-620261 GCF_030028575.1 Malurus melanocephalus | reverse complement strand
CAGCACCACACTGCCCATCCCTGAAGAAGCCAGTGCTAAAGGCTTCCCAAAATCCTCAGAACTGTGCCACCCATCCCTGAGGAAGCCAGTGCTAAAGGCTTCCCAAAATCCTCAGAACTGTGCCACCCATCCCTGAGGAAGACAGTGCTAAAGGCTTCCCAAAATCCTCAGAAATGTGCCACCCATCCCTGAAGAAGCCAGTGCTAAAGGCTTCCCAAAATCCCCAGCACCACTCTGCCCATCCCTGAAGAAGCCAGTGCCAAGCACAGTGGGCAGGTTGCCATCAGGGTGGGTGGGTTTGCCCCACAGGTTTCTCTGGCTGACAGAAGGACGGGGCTGCAGCTGAGAGCTGCTGGCTCTCGGTGTGCACAGCACAGCCGGTCACTGATTTTCTGGCGTGCTTCTCTGGCATTGCAAAATCTCACACACCGGTGTGGAAACACACTGGAAACGTGACAATTGTGATGAGATCCTCCCAGAAACCAGGCAGATGCACAGTGACATCCTCCCTGCCAAGCAATTTTCAAAAGCTCCCCGGCCTCCCCTCCCAGCAGCTCACCTGGCAGGCTGGTGGGAGGTGGCAGGCAGGGGATGGAGTGATCCATCCCTGGCTCCTGGTTCCTTGGCAAAGGGATTTTCCAGGGCTTCCTGGTTGCTGGGCCAGCYTTTGAGCCCTKGGARTGCTCTGGAGAGAGCATTGGACAGSCAGCCTGCTCTGTGAAGTCTCAGGGAATTCCTTCTTCAGCCCTGCAGTAGAGACACAGATTTCTATCTTTATATGTTTCCYTTCTCCTTTGGAATCAAATTTGTTTGAGGCTTGTTTTCTTGGCTGGGTGTTTTATTTCCTTSTTCCTTCATTTTTKAATCCAGAATTTCCCARGGCACAGAAGAGCAGTTTCTAGTCATCTCTTCTAYGAATAACTTTTTGTAAGAGGAGACTGGGCATCTTACAGGGTTTTTTTTCCTCCTGTAATGCTTTTCTTCCTTGGGTCAAGCAGAGCATCAAAGGTGTAAGGTGGCAGTGGGTGGAAGGTGCATTTCACTGTTTCTTTCCCAGCACTTTCTAACTTTTCAGAAAATCGGGTACTTAATGATCTTTCCTTTTTTTTTTTAACTGCAGCTTTACCGAAGTGACTTTGCTTTAAATGGTCACTCACTTGATGGGAATTRAGCAGCCAGTGGGACAACAAATAATATCTTGATGTCACAGATCTCTGCCTCTGCCGTGCGGTGTCACACAGAATCACCCTGGCTACCCTGGCTCTAGGGCACACGTGGTCACCCCCACAGGGCTCTGCACAGGTTGGGAAGAGGCACAAGAGACCCTGTGGTGAGATCTGGGCTTTCCCAGCTCAAGCTCTCCGAGGACCTTTAGTGATGTGACCGCCCTTGTGCCACCCTGCTGATCCTGGCAGAGCCACCTCCAGCCTGACCTGGTGGACAAGGGGACACTTGTGTGACCACGGTCTCCTAGACAGAACGAGGAGCTTTTCACAGGCAGTAACCCAAAATGCTCCTCACAGGACATTTGATAAACATCAGTTGGCAGATTTTGAGGGTTTTGTTTGAGGGGAAATACTCCCAGGCAGCTCTGAGGCATTCCCTGTCCAAGGGTCTGCAGCGTGCGTCAGCATCTCCCGGCTGTTTGTCCTGAGGGATGGAAAGGGAGGCCAAAGAGGGGAGGGAAAGAYCAATTTCCTGAGGCTGAGCTGGGAGACAGAGAGTCCTGCCTGGAGCAGTGTCAAGACCCACCAGAGATGTCAGCAGGGTCTCCCCTTCAGCAAACCCTCAGGGGTCACTGGGTGACGTTTCCTTCTTGGCACAGCTGCAAACACAGCCCGCTGCCTCTGCTGTGCTCTGCTGGTGATGTTTTCCCACTGACTTCAGTGTTGATCTAACACAACCACAGCATCCCATTCTCATCCTAAGATGAGGGATAATATGAGGGAGGCCTGGTTTTCATTACTGTTGAACTTGCAGGAGCTTTCTCTGACGCAGTTCACGAGGGGGTGAGGGGCTGGGAGGGAGGGTTGGGTGTTGCCTCTGTTTCCTCTGCTGGAGCATGAGCATCTCTGTCGAGCTCTGCCATCTCTCCCAGGGCCCAGCAACAAATTCCTCCCTCCATACCCCTGCAYGCTGGAGCCTCTCTTTGTGAGAGACTTCCAATCATGACAAATTATCTGTGCTGGTTTTGTGACATGAACTGTTGCCCATTAGGGAATGAACTGGCATCAATAAATTCATTTCACTTACAGCCTCACACTGTGCCTGAATGGAGGTTCTAGAGGTGAAAGACATAAATTTACAGGTGGGCAGGCACAGAGCTTCCCCCTAAGATTGTGCACTTCACCTTTGCTACGTGTGCTGCTTCARCTGGGCCAGCCCAACATTAATTTTGCATAAAGCAGATTTCTCCTGCATCGTGCACAATCTGTCTGATTTACACTTGCCCCAAGTAGCTGTGTGARCAGCCTCACCACAGAACAAACTCCTGGTTGTGCCTTCACCAAAAAAATCACACCATCTTCAAACCCAAACACAGCCTTTTTCTTTACATGATAAGGACARTCAGTGTTTGAGTGACATCTTCTGATTTCCAGGCTATGCAGAGTCAGTAATTAATGAGTTCTCCCAATGCCCTGGTGGGGCAAGTGAGAGAGCATCATTTAYTAGGCAGAAAGGAGTTCCCATACTTGTGGATCTACATCTTAGTCATTCTGATGGTAAATTCATTAAATCATTCCAGCAGATAAGGCTCTCTTTCTCCCCAAATGCTCTTGTCAGTCAAGTGGCTGAAAATTTCACTCATTTACCTGAATGAAAATCTCACGGTGCCCTGGACAAATAGAAACTTCCAACCATTTAGTTAAAAGCCTCTTGTCATGTAAGTCTGCAGAGAAA
>NW_026623581.1:599268-617117 GCF_030028575.1 Malurus melanocephalus | reverse complement strand
AAAAATAGGAAAAAAGGAAAAAAAAAAAAGAAGAGGCTTTCCCCAAAAGGGGCAGACAAAAGTACACACAGAGGAGGACAGGAATGCAGTTGTCTTTGTTCCTCCACTCTCTGGAGAGCTCCTGACCATGACAGGCATCCTGTTAGGTTGTGCAGTGTGGACCCCAAATGAAGGCAGCTCCCAGCCTGGAGCACTCCCTGACCTTGTCCCCCCTGYCTGAAGGTTTGGAATGGCTGTTCTGGAATGCAGCTTACTGGACATAATATAAAATAAGGGGTCTTGAGGCTGAGGTCTCTCCTGTCTCCTTTTCTTGCAAAGAATTGGACATGGTCATGGATGACAGGTCTGTAAACAGATATTAAAGGAAAGGAACAGGCAGGGATGTGCCCTTCACCACCCTTAACACATCCACAAGCGTGGCTATTGTGGGATGAGTGGAGGCAGTGGAGTCACAGAAGGTGTTTAGGCTCACTTTCCCTCCTTAAATCGCTTAAGACAGAGCATGGGCATGACAGACTGCTCGTCTGACCCATTGGCACTTTTTGTGTTCTTACSTTAAAAGGGAAGGCTGCAAACTGCCTTAGAAGCCACAGGAGGGGAGACACGGCTTTGCTGGGTCTTCCAAAAGCAGTAAGCACCGGAAACACCTCCAGGGTTTCTGCTGGCTGAGCTGCTTCCTTTTTGCTTTCATCCAGCAATCACACACTTCCCCATCCTCTGAGGACCAGGCCAACCCCCAACAACAGCCTACAAAGGTCACATTTCTTGTGAATGTGCAGGAAAATCTGAGCAGTAGTTGGGTAATGAGGCTGGTCAGGAAATAGTCCCTTTTATTTTGTTTTCTTGTTTTCTGGGGTTTAAGAACAAAAGCATCAAGATGGCAAAAACATGAAGTATCGCGATTTGGGAATGCTGTCTAAATGTGTCACAATTGTTGTTGCTTAAAAGCTTCAGTCCTCTCTTCACTTGTGTATTCTGTGCTCCCTGCTTCAGCTTCATTAATTCAGTGAACTGAATCTCATTTTTGGTGAGCATCCTGCTGACCTCTCTGTAGCTACAGGAAGCTCTTCACCACAAACATTGTCTCTCTCCAGTCATACCTTGTCAGCTCCACAGAGGAGAGATTGTGGTTCCCTCTCTGCCTGGAAAGTGTTCATCTTGCTGCCATAAATAATTGGGACAGGCTGGGAATGGAAAAAGTGCCCAGGAGGATTTCTGGGGGAGAGCTCAAACCCTGGGCACACCTCTGAATGCCAATTTCCCCAGAGATTTTCCACTGCACATGAGAAGGAGAGACACGTTTCAGCTCCTTCCACAYCTGCTTCCCTCACAGAGCAGCAGAATCCCAGCCTTTCCTTTGGGTTGTTGTGATGCCCTCCCCTCCAAGGAGGGGAGCCAATTCAGCCACAGATTACTCTGAGGCCATGTGGCGTGGCCAGGTGGTCACTCCCAGGGCACCACGTCATGGTCAGCTGTAAGAGACCGTACTAAAGATCCTTGACTGTCTCACGATCATCAACTGAACACCCCAAAAAGGAGAACCCCGAGGGGAAGAAAAGGGGGACTCTGCTTGAAGGAGTCCGAGCCTGATCAAGGTGGRGTGACTGCCAGATTTTCAGCTCCTAGGCTGGCAGGTACAGCTGGTCCACCATGGATGRCTGCGCTGTTTAAAGAGAGCATTGCGACCTCATGGATGGACATTCTCTCCCCACCGCTCGACCGCCACCTGCTTTCGGGGGTCCGAGCCAGATCAAGGTGGAGCCAGATCTCCGGCTCATGCTTCGCAACCCCCCCCCTGGCTTGCAGCCACTCGCTTTAAAAAAGACTATAAAAAGTCTCGCCGAGAAGACCCCGACGGAGATCTCTCCCGACGGATGCTGGTGAACCCTATGGAACCTCGGAGGATTCGTCGGAGTCATTAGTAGCTATAACCCCACCCTCTCTCTCTCTCTTTCTCTCTCTTTCTCTCTCTTTCTCTCTCTTTCTCTCCCTTTCTCTCTCTCTCACCCTCTTCTATCACAAAATATCCAAATAAATTGTTCCTGATTATTTAAAGCATTTATATTTGCCCCTCGTTTTCTTTTGCACTCTGAGATTCTGATAACAAACCCTCACGACCCCCGCTTGAGTTAAGTGGATCGTGACATCAGCCATGCTGCCACTCCTCCCTCCATCCTCCCAACTGCATCACCCCTCCTCACCACTGACCACCCTTTCCCCAGCCCATCTCCCATGGCCAAAGCGCTCAGAAGGCTCCTGTGCCTTTGGGGTCAGAGCCAGGCAACCCAAACATGAGACAGGTCCCACAGAGGGAGAGGGTAGGGAAACCCACATTCCTTCATAACGCCAACAGCAGGCAGGATCTGTTCATATCGAAGCTCCGGTGCATGAAGAATTATTCTCCAGTCTGATTGTTTTATAAAAATCTGCTCCTGCACCTGTCCAGAGCCACGATCACATCTTCAGTCATGTGGCCAAAWGCCTTTTAGTTTTAATCATTTGATCAAATGCCCTAGCGAAACAGCCATTTGTTCAAATGATTGAAAGTTTGTCATTTGACCAAATTACCAGTCTGGCAGGATGAATAACGGGTCRTGCCACAATGTCAAATTCTATTAATGTCACCTGGGAGAGACAAGTGAGGAAATCAAGGGTTAAGGGGGGGGAGTTTGTACAAGTGTTTATTCCCTCAACATGTACCCCTCCACGTGCACAAGTGTGGTCCCAAGGAGTGAGGTCTGAAATCACCAGGATGGCTCCAAAACCAGCTGAGTGTGTGGGGCTGGAGGGGTTCTGTGTGGACATCCCTCAAAACAATCCCTCACAGATTGGGGGAACAATCTGTGTCACCAAAGGAGCCCAGGGCTGCTCTGTCAGAGGAGAAAACTGGAYCTGGAATCTACACTTGGACTTCAGRTGAGRACTGCTGGGACTAGATGGAGGAWAAAWCCTGCCCAARCCATGGGCCAGGAACCACAGCTCRTGASAGCAGTCCMAGGCTCTTYTGCTGCYGCTGGTGYTGCTGCACTGGCAGTGCCTGSATCAKCTGGGGACATYGCCATCATTTCCTCTCTCCTCTCCTTCCCCCTCRTGGTTCTGGAGCTGCATTTCTGGGGTGGAAGGAAAGGAGGGAGTGGAGGGAGAAAGACTGAAATGTAGCTCCTGGAGGAAGTAAAAACTGACAGCAGCCATATAAGGGGGCATTAACCTTTCATAAACCTGCTCTCTGTTCTGTGACTGGAACCAGGGAATAAACATAATTCTCGAAGCAGGTGTTCTGTGTGCAGCATGGCTGTTCCAGCACACACTGGCTTCCTGTGAATTGCAGTTATGTTAACAGGGTGTTGGAACAGAGGTGAGATGGATTCTGCTAACATGAAAGAGGCAGCAGAGTTCAAGGAAGTGGCTGGCACTGAGGAACCAGCACGCCTCTAGTTTTAGGAAGGATTTGTCCTGGACATTCCTGGTGAGTGACGATGCCCKTGGAAAACTCACACACCTTGTATGGCCCTGTGGTGTGAGCAATGGTTCCAGACCTCTGAGTGTGCTGTCAGGAGGGGGTCCCTTTCTGGTCCAGTTTCTGTCCCTTCCCTCTCAGCTGCCCCTGTTTTCCTTCAAGAACAGACAGGGTATGGTGTGCCACCACTTTCACCCAGATGTACAATCAGCCACTCGTYCATCCTGACATCAGAGCCCTGCCACGTGGGCACAGCCTGTGAACCCTACACTAACTCRAACAGAATAATGACAGTGATTATCTGAGCTGAACCCTTGCCCTGCACATGTGACACACACCAGGCTGGGACACAGCACGCAGGAGGTGTCTGTGTGCATGACTGTGGGCACACAGGAGTGTGATCTCTGCCTCCTCAGGACAGCTCCATGCTCACTCCCTGCAGCCCTGGCCCAGGCTGAGCCCTCTCCAGCTCACGATGAACCATCTCCCTGTGCAGGTGAATGCTGGCAAAGGTGATCAGTGCTGTCAGTCCCAGGACAGCTTCTTTCAGACTGGATCCACACTCCTGATCAGCGTGCCGGGGCAGTGAGCCCTGCAGCTCAGCCAGGGTTCAGTGCTGTGCTGTGCCAGGGCCGTGGTGGCACTSCAAAGACAGGGCAGTGACATTATCCATGTGTCCTCAGTCACAGGAATCTCCTGTCCTGCAATCACAGCATCTTCCCCTGCAGTCACAGCATCTTCCCCTTCTTCAACTGGACCTGGAGGGCTTGGGAGCCATCAGGGCAGGGTGTTTCCTGCTGTTCTCTCATCCCCATCCTGAGCTGGCAGATAAAGGTGACTGGAGCTCCATTCTGTGCCCTGTCCTCCCTTTCCCCTTCTTCCAGCTGGCTTGAGCACCTCTTCATTTGGTGCCCTGCCTGCTGCCCACAGGCTCTGTCCTCTCTGGCTGCAGGATCCTCTTCCACAGCCAGCTCCAGAGCTTGTCGTGTAACAGGGGTGATGTGCACCCTTTGCACGTCGACAGAGGCTCSAGGACTGTCTGTACTGGGCTGCAAAATTATAAATACACAAGCATGGAGGAAGCTGCAAAGGATTGTATTGGCCATAAAAAGATGGCCAGTTTAGCCTCAGCTGGAGGTAAATGTCTCAAGCAAGCCCATTATGCATTCAGTGTATACACAATGGGCTTGATTTGAGATGTATTTATGCTCAAGAATATTATGTATTCTCTTTATACACCATGCAAGGTTAAATTTTTTTGAAAATTTATATTTGCTTTTTATCATACAGACGATTTATGGCCAGACCTCCTGAATCTATTTGAAAATGTCCATTTATTCTCSATTAACTCTAGAAGTGCTGGAGATCACTAATTCACTTGCTGCTATTAATGTATTTGGGAGCTAGACTCAGAAAAGTTTAACTAAGGTCTTCTAGAGGAAACTGAGAATCCAGATTTGACCTGTTATAGACTGGGTCGATGTTAAAATTCAGCTTTATATTGGAATTTCTGATWGGGGGCATTTAGATTTATAGCAGTGATTTGGACCAGTCCCTAATCAATTCCTAGATAGCACTTTTTCATCAGCTGATCTGACAGCAGGAAGAAGGTCAGGATCATAAATTCCCCCTTCCTGAGTGCCAGGAGAGGAGGTGGGAAGTGCCTCCCCCAGGTGAACAGCCAAGACAGGGGGCTTGGGACTCCTTCCTGGGGCCTGCCACCCCCTCCCAGGAGCTCAGCTTAACTGAGAACACTCAGAAAGGGTGAGCACACACTTTCCAGAGCTGCCTGGGTCAGGTGGGAGCAGGTTGTCAGCATGGGACATCAGCACAATTCTCCTTCACCCAATATAAATCTCCTCCTGTTCTTGCCCCTTCCTATTTTCCTTACCATGGCCTCTCATGCTTCCAAAACATCTGAGGGATCTGTGCAAGCCAGGCCAAGATGGAGAGGAGAGGAGAGGAGAGGAGAGGAGAGGAGAGGAGAGGAGAGGAGAGGAGAGGAGAGTGCCTTTCGCTCCTGGGCTGCCTCTGTGGCTCTTTCCCTCCCACCAGGTGCTGTGTGCCTTCCAGTAAATCCTTTTCCTCACACTTTGCCTCCTCAAGCTAAAGTCCTGGTCTTTCCCATCTCCTTCAGCTTCTTGGTGTCATCTTTTCCTCCCTACCTTCTTGTGCTCATTCCTGCCTTGATCCTACATCCCTCTTGTGCACATCAACCCCTTCCCACCTCACATATGGGTAGCAGAGGCATTGAGGGTGTTGGTGTGTTTGTTTTGCCCCCTCAGAGGGCTGCCCAGACCCTCCCTCCCCACCTCTGTGAAGCCTTTGCTGGAAGATGAATATCAGCAGGGAAGTGTGGTGTCACATCAGAAATACCCGAAATAGTCATGGCCAGGGTTGGGGGACAGTGACCTCTGCTTGCCTCGTCTGGCACATCCTTCTCTTTAGGATGGTGATCTGCTCTGTGATGCCAGCCTCCATTTTCCCACTAAGCATAGGAAGAGCAGTGAGAAACCAAATTCATTCATCCCCTGGAGGCTGGAATGAGCAAGAAATTATATATGCATCCCTGTTTAGGGGCAACACCACCACGCACAGATAGGGAGTGCTCCAAACAAGGCAGAGTTTGAGTGCTGACGTGGAGTCTGCTGCTACCAGAGGCAGCAGAGCAGCCAGTTTGGACTTTGCAACATCTTCATGGCAGCAGGGCAYAATTCTACCCAGCTTATCAAAAATGAAACCAGTGTTTGATGTAACAATGGCATTTACATCTATCACACATTGTGAAATATGTCGGTCAAGGAGAGCTCCCCCAGAACAGCTCAGCACTCAGCTCCTTGAGAAAGCTGCAGGAGAATTATTATGAGCATTTTTAATCAAGTAACAGATAGGGTCGGTGCAGTCAGGATTTCAGTGCAGTCAGGATTTTCAGAGAAGCTCAAGCTCCTGATAAATATGTCACAATCTGCGATAACTTTGCCGAGTCCTTTAATATCCCATGACTCCAGTCGCAGCTGTCTGACTCCTGTGAGATGTGGGAAAGAAGAGCAAATGTCAGTAAAATCACTTTGTCTCTTTCAGACCAGCTGTCTCAAGGGCAAACCCATGCCATCTCCTTCCCCCCCTGTTCTTACAGGAAGATTTTATTCCATAGACAAGCCTTTCCTGTTGCATTTTTTGGGAAGATTTAGGACTCACCCATGAAAGTGAGGCAAGATTCCTGTGTCCATCCATGACAAATCTCRAATCTTCTCAGCTTCGTTGGTGAATATTTTTGTGACTTTAGATCTGTGTTGCACCTCAAACACTTAGATCCCCAAACAACAGTGCAGCACCTCATTTCTTCAGATTGAGCTGACAAGGCTAAAGGAAAACACCCAAGGATGACTGATTCCCACGGGAGGAGGAGGTGATCACCTCCTAATGGGACAATGGAGGGGAAGGTTGAAGGAAAGAATGAGCAGAGCCCACGGAGACACAAGACCCCGGGAGACAATCCCCTGTGCTGGTTGAAATGGGGGTGAGGTGTTTGTGGAACTTTCCTTGCTTCCAAGGAAGAGTGAAAGGAGAAATTCATCACAGCTGTGCACAGGGGAGCCCAATTCTGACTGAACTTCACAGAGGCAATTTGCCAGCACAACCACTTGGCTCAGGGATGGGGCACAGTCACCCTCTGTGAGGGCTGGGGCTGCTTCAGCCTGCATCTCMACCTCCTTGGACATTGAAATACTCAGAAATGGATTTTGTTGACATGAAGGAATCATGACCTTTTATTCAATGCAAAATCTGAAATTGCCAAGAGAGATTTTTAATGAGTCTTAGCTCAGTGTGGTTTTCCAGATCAGCAGTGTAGGCACCTCTGGGAGATGCTGTAGTTTATGGTTTTTATCTGGTAAATGACCACTGCTTGCTCTCTGAACAAAAAATTAAGGTGAAGGGCTCATTATTCTGATTTATACAGTATTCTTCTTTTTCTCCTGGTTTCTCTCTTTCCAGACATCTATTATCACACTACAAGTGAGCAGCAGTTTGTATGGCCTGTAGGAATATAATGTAGGATGTGGGAAAGGGAATAAGGCATTAGAAATCATGAGATCAGTCTGGGAAATCAACTGGGGGATGYACAAAAACCAGCTTAGTTTTGTCAAATATTACTTTTAAAGGACATGGACAAGAGGGGATACTGAGGAAATCTCCTCCAAAGCATTAAAAATCTGTGATAGAGAACAGCTGTCCAATGAAACACATGGTAAATAAAAATGCAAATCCTAAAACACAATATGAAACTCCACACAGCCCCACGACTGAGAAAGGTCACTGTTTCGGGAACAGCAAAATCTTCCACATAATTGAGGCAAGGTGGAGCCCCAGCATGTGGGCAAACACTCAGTGCAATTCCTGAGAGAATCTTGTCAGTGTGGAAACCCCAAAGGTGCTTCTGAAAGAAAGGCTGGGACAGGGGGAGGACTTCATGGTAAATATTATCCTAACCCATAATAATGGGACCAGAATCAAGCCAGAAACTGCCAGAAAAACAGATCCAAAAAGCAAATAGGAGCCCCCACCTCCATATAATCACACGTGTCCGGCCCCATCCGTGAACACACTCTGGCTGGTTCAGGCATGGTGGGAGGGAGCTGCAATCCCATCCTCCAGCTAGCTGCTCTCCTGAAGTCTGGCCTGCATTCAGAATAATCTCTTAAATCCCTCTTCTCATCTTTTTGTCTGCAGCTGTGGTGAACAATCCCACAATGACTGATCTTTCCGCTCGCCCTCCGTTTGTTCGGCGCTCTGACCTAATCCTCTTTCCAGGGCTCCTGGGGTGCAGCATCCCAAGCACTCAGACACCTTCCCAAGGACCTTCCTCCACCGTGGGCCCAGGATTAGTCCAGAAACACAAGACCTGCCAGAGCCCTCTGCTTGGCATGCTCCTGGCTGATTTTCCAGGGCCAGCAACCTCATCAAGGGGAATTTCCTTTGACGCTTCCAGCGGGGAAGAAAGCGCTTTCAAGAGGGCTTTGAAAGCAAAGCTGCTGCTGGCTGATTCACTTGCAGTAATCCAAGGCAGCAGAGGAGCTCACAACCGTGGCACAAATAGGCTGTTGGACCAGGGGTGCTCACATGGTGCTGGCAGGGGGCATGGGAGGCACTTTTAGGATGAGGCTTGGCAGCCTGGCAGTTCAGGGATGGAAATTAGGTCACAGCAAGGAAAGCCAGCGAGTGGGAGCTGGCAAAGGGTTTTTCGAGTGTTTTCTAGTGCCTGGGAAAGAGACTGAACAGAGGAGAGCCCAAAACAGCCCCCTGGGCTTGCAGCAGCCAGGACAGCCCCTCACACCCCAGGACAAAGGGTCAGCAGGGTGGCTGTGTGGGACCAGGGTAGCCAGATGGCYGCGAAAAAAAGTTGAGACAGGTTGCTGGGAAAAAGTTGAGGCAGGAGAGGAGAAAAGAGCCTTGTGTGCAAAACAGAAGCTCAAAGTGCAAAAGTAAGACAAGGAAATATTTTACGTCTTTTATTAACCCACTTGAAACAGCAGGACAGAGAGCAGTATTGATAAATAGKCGTACTGGGAAAATTTGCAGACCTTTCCTTCTGGCACCACTCCACTGCTGGCAGCCACGGGGATGAATTAACGGCTCTGGTATCTMACCCTGGCTGTTGCTGTAGCAATTTGGAAAACAAAGCTCTGGGTGTCCTGGCTGTGCAATGACCCACCACGTCCCMGACCCGACACCTACACCTTTGGCTYGCTCTTGCTTTATAAGGAAAAAAGGCCAGTGCCCTGACCTTTGCAGCGCTTTCATGGCTGCCTGCCTGGTCGTAGTTGCTCTGTGGAAAGGTTACCAGGGGTTGGAGAGGTGATGGTGGGCTTGGGAGAGACGCTGAGATGCTCCTGTGCCTGGTTTTCCCTTCTCTGTCTGTTCCCACCAAGGCTCCTGCAGCAGAGTGTAGGATTGGCTCACGGCACACACAGTGGGTTTTTTGGAGTGAGGGTTTTTTTGTATGAGCAGGAGCAGTGGCAGAGCCTTTCTCCTGGGCAATGCAAGCAGTGCGTGCCCGAGAGGTCACTGCTCTGCTCATCAGGGCTGGGCTGGTTTCAGTGGCTGCTCCCCTCAGCAGTGCCCAGCGCCGTTCCTGTGTCACGCAGTGCCCATAACTCACGGAAATAAAGCATGTCCGACRCCCCTCTGAGACATGTATTCTATATGAAAATTTGGTTTATTACTGTCAGACCCACAAATCTGGATCCGCTGTGTAATTCTACTGGCGTCCATCAGTCAGACAGACACATTTAATGAGAATGAGAATTTATATCACTACTTCCTATATTGGCTGCTGCCGAAGCGCAATCGACAGTTGAGATCTTCCCTTGCCAAGAAAATTGTTCCTGAAAGAATGCTGGCATTTTAGCGTTTCAGGAGAGCAAACCCACAGATCAAGGGTGCCTCCTTGGTGGATGCATTCTCCCGTGCTGGATACAGAGCTGGGGCATCTGTGCTGCCTGGGCACATGGGGGATGTGCAGGCAGTCAGTGGGATAGATAGAAATGTATAATGGATGATCTTGCTCAGCACTTGGGAATGTATATTCCCCTGTCCTCTCAGGAAGCGGCGTGTTTGATTTCCTTCAGCTATTTTTTTAAGGGCTGTGTTGTGAATATTGACATGTTTGGGTGTATTTACATTGGCTGTGGGGGCAGGGGAGACTTCTCCAGATGCGCGTGGCAAGTCAGGTGCCTGCCTCTTCTGGAATAACACTGCTGAAAATCCACTTTTCTCTCTATTTTCCTGCCCTTTCTTCAGAAGCCTTTTCTGGCTGCTGCAGAGGAGTCRGTGAGGGCTTGAAGGAAGGGGTGACATGGCATTTCAGCATGTGGCAGTGTCTCCAGTTTGTCAGAGATACAACCAGGCATCCCGGCTCTCCCCCTGATCAGGGTGCCCGTGTTGCAGCTCACATTACATTTGTCCCCCTGGCATTTTCCCACCATTAAACCAAAGTCTTCAGCTCCCTGTGACTGCACATTCACAGATACGACTTCAGCCYTGAGCAGGACAGCAGGAAACCCTCGTGCTGTGGCTCTGTGGAGTGCACCAGCAGCAGGGTGCATCTCCCCTGAACTGAACCCTGACAGCAATTTATGTTTCAGGAGACAAAGTCCTCAGCAGTGATTTTGCTTCTGTATTAGAAACTTCCTTCTTTTTAAACCAGGTGTCTTGCACTTTGACTCCAAAGACAAAAAATAGAAAAGGGCATGAGAGTCTTCCTTCTGAAATTATCCCAGTTTWAATTTTTGACTGAATTTAGTAATGGTTTCTCTGGAGTATAGAGGTTTTGGCTGTCTGGATTTTGCTCCAAACAAGAGACTGAGGAAACAACCTTTCCTTCCACAGTCAATTTGGACCAAGACCATTTTCCTTCCTCTGACAGACAGGTTTTCTGGTTTAGAGAAAGGTACTCTACATGCACTCCTCATCCTTTACTGAGGAGCAGAGGTCACGGGGAACTAAAAGGTAACCCACCCTGTTGATCAGGGGAAGCCAGTTGAAGTAATTGTCTTGGATTTCAGTAACTTTCAATACTGTCTCTCACAGGATCCTTCTGGAGAAAATGTCCATCACACAGGTGGATAAACACATCATGGGATGGGTGAGCAACTGGCTCACGGGTCGGGCACAAAGGGTTACTGTGAATGGGGTGACATCAGACTGATGCCCTGTCACAGGGCTCCATCCTCATCATCAGTGACCTGGACACAGGACTGGAAGGGATACTGAGCAAGTTTGCACGTGATGAAAAACTGAGAGGAGCTGTCGGTTGCCTTGAGGGCAGGGAGGCCCTGCAGAGAGATCTCGATAAATTAAGACGACTGGAAAGTCACCAACCATGTGAAGTTCAAGAAGGGGAAGTGCTGGATCCTGCACCTGGGATGGGGCAACTCTGGATGTATGGACTGACTGAGGAATGAGATGATGTAAGGCCGTGAAACAGAAATATTGCGTGATTCTCTGATTCTGTGACTGTAAAGACTGTCATTTTTTTTCCCCATATTTTTACCCCAAGRAAGAGATTTATCTAGGATTTACACTTTGCAAAGGCAAACTAAGGCAAAAGCTATTCTGGAGACAGAGAAGAGTAACTGCAGTTCCCTTTTCTGTCTGTTTTCACATTTGCAGCTATAAGGGTCCATTTTAAGTGACTAGAAAAAAAAAAAAAGATTGGGATGCTATTCCAACAGTGGAGCAAATTATTCTTCACAAACACAGCTAATCGAGGCTGCGGGGTTGCAATCACTCATTACAGATGGGCATCAGAGGAGAATAAAATGTGTCTTCTAGCCAGCTGCTAACCCCAAAATTAGAGAAGCCAAGTACAAGARCTGAAGCTGCCTATCTCCAGAAAAAAGACAGCCCTCCTGCCAAGCCCTTGCTGTCCATCCCTGCGATGTTTAGCACCACCAGCCCGGTCAGATTTTATCTGCAGCAAACAGAAATCAGGCACACACAAATCACTGGTGGGCAAGAGGATGGTGATGCTGCAATACCCCTGGTTTGTTAAAGCACAGGGCTCTGAAACACTGGGGGTACACCAGCATTTCTCAAACCTGTGAGCTGCTCTCATCAGATGATAGAGCCTGGTTTCACCGCTTTGCCCTGGGAAATCCCCTGAGGCAGGAAGGWGGTGGAACCACCGTGGTTATAACTTTGATATCTGAATGAATATCTGCTAGCCTCAGGCAACTGGGCTCCTGTTAATTTTGACCAGGGAGCATGATACACTGTGGCAAGCCGTGTCACTTAGGATTGTATCTGCTTAGACATGATGCCTCTGAGTAATGTAATTTATATTTCATGCACAATTGAAGCAGCTAATGGTATAATTCTCCAAGGGGGAAACAAGTTGTTACAGCATTAATTACATTGCAGTTGCCATTTTTTTCTTTCCACCCTGTGCCGTGCACTTTCGAGTCATCAGCTCAGCGACAGCAGTAGCTGGTGTCACATAAAAGGGTCTCTGGCCCAGCATCCCAGGGTGGGGTGAATATTTAAATATCCCAGAGTGTGAGGGAGGGATGGCTGAGTGCCCATGACCGTGACCATGGGGAGAAAGGACAATTCAACAAATGTGGGAAGAGGGAACTCAAGTTTAAAAAGCAGCTGATGTSTCTGCTAGCCCAGCTTTGCCCCCTGCACAGATCACAGAGAGGGTGYCATGCCTGAGAAAGCACCCACAGGAACGAGCACAGAGTGACCAAAGCAAAGCTGTCCCAGGCATTCTGAGGGGGATTGGTCAGCAAAGCGAGCTGTGCACTCCCAGGCCCTGAGGACAACACTGACCAGTGTGACCCAGCTCGGTCAACCCAGTGACCTCAGTGAGCCACAGCAGCACAGGGGCAGGCACAGAGGCCAAAGCAGCCTCAGGAAGGGCTTTGGGAACTGCTGGCCGTGGGTGGCTCTGGGCTACAACGGGTGCTTCTTTTTGCAGCTTGCAAACAGCATCAAAAACCACAGAGCCAGCAGCTGAGCTGGGAGGAGGTGTAAAAATAGAGCCACTGGTGCAGGGCATGGTGTGCTCGGGCTGGATGAAACCCGASCGCACACTGATGTCAAAAAAAGAGAGACGGGCAAAGGGAAGGGCAGGAATTACACAACTTAGGCTGCTGGGAAAAGCTCTGAATTAAAAATAAGACCCAGTGTGTGTGTGGTTTGGCCCAATGGCATGTCTCAGAGGGAACCAACACGCTGTGCTGCCAAGTGTGAGGCCAGGATCAAGAGGAACATCTGTGTCTGGACTGTCTGYCCTGTCAGGACACTGGCAGGGTGGCACAGGTGACATCTCTAGTCAGGAGGAGGCCATTGTGGCAAGGTGGATGAGGGAAATGGCCTCTGCCAGCACTGAGAGCACTGYCCACAGCAGCAAGAACCACACACATAAAAACCAGCAGCTCTTTGTCTTTGTGGTGAGAGCTGGTGGCCCAGATCACAGCACTGCAGAGCCCCACAGAGGGGGCTCAGGAATGTTTGCACTCCCTTTCCTCAGGCRCTAATTTTGTGCAATCGTTTATGCCAAACGATAAAGGAACTGATTGCAGATCCATATGGAAAATGATGCCGTGCCTCTGTGCAGAGATATTCCAAGCATACCATGGGACATAAGATCTGAAGGAGGGAGAACTGGAAAATTATTTATTCACGGAGAAATGCAGCTTGTAGGAAGCCAAGATTTTTCAGTTCAGTTGAAGTTTAAACTAGAAAACAGCTTTGGCAAGGGAAAAAGTATGAAGAAATTGTTTCTAAAATAATTCATTAATATCTATCTGTTTCACAGAGTTCTTCCAAGAGGAAATATCTCTGTGGGGAAGGGAAATTCAAGTATCATTCGCTAGAGGACTCAAGGACCATTCTCCAGGGGGAGGAGCACAAATGCCCTCAAAGCAGTTAAATATAAATCAGTGATTAAATAATATTAGCATATTAGCTATTCATTCATGTGGGGACTCCAGCTCCCCAAGTGATGTTCTCCTCCCAAAACTGTCACATCCCTCATGCTCTGTCCCTGACTCTGTGGGGATGTTATTTACCCAGGAGCTGGTGAGAATGAGAGAATCCTCCATCCCTGTGGGATGTGCTCCTGCCCCATAGCTTAGAGCATCCACCCAAGCTTGAGCCTGAAATTCCTCTCAGCTCTGACACTGACCCAAGGTGCTGGTCACCAGCTGGGATCCACTGGATCTGTTACTAAATAAAATTTGCCTGCTTTGGGATCTGTCCCCAAAAATATTTTCTTTTTTTTTTTTTTTTTTTTTTTTTACAGATAATTCATGCCAGGCTAGGGGTCCTTCTGCAGCTTATCAGGAAATCAGGTTAGTGGTGTGGAGAACTTCCACATGGTCTGAGGTTGCTGGCATTAGGCATTAGGAATTTCTTCAGCTGTTTGTTTAAAATCAGACCAGRGAGCCACACACTTTAAAGCCGGAGCTGAATTTCTGCTTAATCTTCCCTTGCAAGAAAAGTGTGTCATTTTTTTTTTTCCTTAGCAGTGAAGTAATTAAAGGAAGAGCAAGGCAGATTTGCCATTCTGGGAGCTGCTGCTGTATATCTGGGCTTCCACAGAGAAGGCTGGGTATCGTTATRAAGCTGTTCCAGAAGAAATGTCAGAAATACGCTTTTACTGATGAATAGGCAGAAGCCACGCTTTCAGATAGGAATATTTACCTGCCCTGCCATAYTCCCCAGCTGCTGCTATGTCCAATATATAATAATCCAATCCATTTTAATAACCTCCTGCTCGGCAATAGCCAGGATTCTYTCCATTTGGAAGAAAAGGGCCACATTAACATTCAGACTGTAATCCACACATCCTAAGAAYGTTTATAGCTGCTGCCATGTATCCATGGACCTGGATCAGGCCTGGATTCCACATCCCCTCATCCTGTCCCAAATTCAGAGGGGTTTGATTCCAGGATCTTCCAGGGGCTCCATTTTTCAAATCTTGTGTGCAGGTCTGAGCCAAGGCCCTGTGAAACGCTTTGTGCTGTGATCACTGTGCCAGGAGCTGCTGTCACACAGCCTCAGGGGCAGCTGGACAACAAGCTGAGCATGTTTGCTCGTGGGAAATGGTCTGGGAGCAGGGGACAGGGCTGTGGCACTGCCCTTGGAGCGTGAGCAGCAGTGGGGGATCGCTCACAACACCGAGACCCACCAGGGCTTTTAGCAACAGGCACTATGGCATGGCCTGGCATCCCCTTCCCATCGTCACGCAAAAAACCACAGGTCAGCTCCAAACAGGCTCAGAGGAGACTGAACAGACTGTTCCTTTCTGTAAGGCTGCAGTAACCTGTCTGTGCCCTTTACGCTCCTCAGCCAAGTTGAGGGGCAGCCTGCTCTGCCTGTGTAACCAACTCTGCAATTACTGCATGGGGTMAAGGCATCCCAGGCATTTCAATCCAGTCCCAGCAGCGAGTCAGGTCTCCTTGTTCCCTGCCCCACCTCCCGATGCCATTCCGGCTCCAGCAGCACGGCAGTGCCAGCATCCAGCTGGAAAGGAGCCAGGAACATGCAGGGAGCTCTGCTCACATCTGGGAAGGCTGGAAAAAAGCAGCCAGAAATAGCCAGCATTTCGTAAGGAGGGCTGGCGCCGTGGCCTCGCGCTGCAAACCAGCCGAGTTCTGATAAGCTTTGACAAAGCATCCAAATCCTCTTTTAATTTCAGCCTTTTCTCACCTCTGGCTCAGCACCAGCCTTTCAGGAGACACAGCAGAAGGGATGGAAAAATAAGTAAAAGAGTATGCCAGGTAAAGAGAAAATCTCTACCTTTYCATGTGATGAAATTATTTTTGCCCCAGCTTCAGACCCCGTTGTAAAACAAGTGTCCAGGTCTGCAAATGCTCCCTGGAAATTAAATTGTGACAAATTCGAGGCCAGCCAGCAAAAACTTCCATACAGCCTCTCCCAAAATTAAGCAGGTTTGTTTTGAGTACAAGTGCTGGTGTGCAGACTGGTCCTGACACCCTCAATGCTGGCCTGATCCTGTGACAACTCATCTTCCTGTGACCCAATGACACTGGTTTCTTTAATTAAAAACCATGGTGTGGAAAGGGGAGGAGTAAATAAAAAATTGCTTAACATCCCAGCAGAAGGATGGGGTTGAGTCAAACATGCCATAAAATCCAGTAGTGCACCAGCTTGGACATCAGAACACAGAGCAAAGGCCAGGGGCAGGCGGCCTTTGGTGGCTGCAGGGGGTGAATTCATCGGGCATGTGGGACAAGCAGGAAGCCTGTGTGCCTGTTCCAAACCTGCCCAGATCTTCCACAGTGCTGCCAAATGGGCCTGCAAGTAAAAGCTTTTTAATCAGGAGGAACCCTAAACTCACAGAGTCATTTCACAAGAAATGCCACAGCTTTCAGATGGTCTTTTAATGCTTGCTAGATATAAAAGCACTCCTTGTGGCTCAAATAGAAGCAAAGGTTTGGAATGGTTACTCATAACCCTATCACTGAGATGTGATCCACTGCTAAAGGCCTCAGCAGAGGAAAAAAAAAGGAGGCTCCAGCAGCAGGTTCCTGGAGCTCTGGCCAAGCCTCCATCAGCATTGGACTGGGCAGGCAGGTGTGTGTGTGTTCACAGAGCCCTGGCCAGTTCAGAAAAACACACCTATGAGCCACAGGAGCACACGCAGCAGGGCTCAGGGCACCTCTGCAGAGAGATCTGAGCCTTGGCAGCCACTCCAGACCAGCAATTCACAGAACTCTTTGGGAAAAAAAAAAAAAAAAAAAAAAAAAAAACCAAACAGAAAAGTGCCAAAAAAAAACCAATAAAACCCAACCCTCCCGTGCCCCAGAACTGGTCCCAGGCGAGTCTGCTTTTCACAGGAATCACCAAAGCAGCAGCCCTCGCTGCCGCGCAAACAGAAGGCAATCCTCCCAGATTTAATGCAGCAGCCAGACGCAATGACACACACAGTTCATCACAGAGGCAGGTAGCAGGGCCCTCTGCTCCCGTTCATATGAAAATAATGCCTACAGCAATGCAGCGCATCAACATTTTCAGAGCCAGCAGTTTGACTTTCATTGCTCCGTTATTTTTAATCGTTTTAATCTGCGTTCCTAGCATTCCGCTCCTTCTCCTTTTTCACTTCCAAACGAGACAAGAAGTATTCAGCAGCTAATACCTCTGTTTTTAATGGCTTGAAAAACAATGAAGGAACATTAAGCAGTTCCCGAGCCTTCCGGAGCACATTGGTATTTTTTTAAAGCTGAGATTGATCAAAGAGGCTGTGAACTCTAATGGAGATGGATCGGCTCAGAGCTGCAATGCCAGCACGGAGCTGCTCCAGYGTGGATCCCAACCTCATCCTTTCATCTGCTCAGAGCTCCAGCGGACAAAGCTTCTTTGCTGAAACAAGACTCAGCCAAGCACAAAAAAAAATGCACATTTCTTCTAAAACTTCACGGATGGGGAATTAATTAATTTATTGAGGAGAGGAGAGGGAGAGGGAGAGGGAGAGGGAGAGGAGAGATTTTAGTCCATTTATTGCGACCCCAAGCACACCCTTACTGCTGCTAAGAACCTGCCTAGTGTCCTGGTGTCCCAAAAGAGTCTTGGTAACCTGTGCTGTGGGGATGGTAAACACCCCCAYGGGACACAGAACAGCTCCTGAGCCCACCTTGGTGTCAGTGTGAGGAGAGGCCAGCGAGGAATCAGCCTCGCCACCAGCACTGGGGAACACTTCCCACCTTGCTGCTGCTGCCTGCTCCTCAGCTGTGCCCACAGAGGATTGTGGAGGAATGCCTTGACTCTTTCTGGCTGCTTGCTGAAAGGAGCAGTCCTAAACAAATATCTTAAAGGTTTGGGAGTTTTTTTTATTTCTATTTTTTTTCTTTTTTTCTTTTTT
>NW_026623581.1:549515-599134 GCF_030028575.1 Malurus melanocephalus | reverse complement strand
AGCAGCCTATCAGTCCAGGGGCACAGGAGGGACCTGATCTCAGACCCCTGCATTTACCAGAACCAAAGGCATGAATTCTGTGTGTTAAATGAGGTATAAGCCACCCATTCATATTTCCAGGCACTACCATGACTTTGACAGGGACAATTGCTTTGGCAAGGGACCCAGCTCTGCATTTGCTGCCTCTTTAAAACCCACTCTGCTGTATTTTCCTGTTGCAGTGCTGCTGCTTTCTCCTCCTTAGGTAAATCCAGATGAGCTTTGGGGTGCAGAGCAGGTGTGGAACAGTAACTGGCAGAAAAATCCTATTTTGGTGGGAGAATAAGGAGCATGAGCAGCTCGTGATACACACAGCACCCTGCATGCAGTGGCACATGTTTTCTGTAGCAGGAAATTGGATCTGAGRGTTTGAAAAGCCAAGTACAAGGTCCAGAGATGGGCTGAGACACTGGGGCAGCCATCAGCCCTCACTCAGCTGCWGGCAGCTCTGAAGCAGCACCAAGCCCTGATGTCCAAGGGCTTCTCCACCCACCAAGGAGTCACCCCAAGAAACTGCTTACAGATTTTCCCCACTGGCAGAGTATCCACACCAAAGCAGAGCTGCAAAGCCTCCACATCCCATCCCCTGAAAATACTCTTCTGCTTCCCCCATCTCCCAACTCTGTAAACCTCATCRGGAACAGCCTTTACTCTTCAGATTTAAGGTGCTGTAATGACCATAAACATTGTGCTCTGAATACAAGAGTTATGAATAACAGACAAGTCCACCTATTGTTAAATGTCATATTKAGATGTTTTTTACACTTGGAGCCCCAGGTGCTGCACCAGCAGGTGAGACCACACRGCCCCCCAAACATTTCATCATCAGTGCTGCTCAGGTGGGACAGAGCCCACAGAGTGAAATGGTGGCAGTGCTTTAAAGTTYTGCCAGCCAGGAAAGGAAGAAAACACCTTCCTGACAGTGTCACTGGGACAGCTCCACAYCCTTCTGACAGACCAAACCTTGCACCAGCAGAGCCCTGGCTGGCCTGAGGTCTCATCACATTGATGCTCTCTCTTCACCAATGCCCACTAATTATGTCGGTGGTGATGGGGAGGTCGTAGCTGCCTGCCTAATTAAGCCACAGTGGAGAACTCATCAACTCAGCTCCTGCTCCCTCGCTTTGCATTAGCACCTTGTTATCACAACGGTAGCGCTTCATTCCTGCCATGGGTTTTTCTCATTTTGGAGGGTGGTGATTTATTTATTTTATTTGTGCTCTGTTTTTACAACTCCTGCTCTTTTCCTCCCTGACTGCCTCCATGCTTCTGAGCGTGGAAGGCAAGATTTAATGCACCTGGAACATCACAATTAGCCCCATCATGTTAATAACTTAAAGAAAACAAATAAATAGTAGGAATGGTGGCACTTTGGAAATTCCCCTGTGCTGCAGGAGGAAGGCCTGCTGGTCAAGGTGCATTGATTTTTTCCTGAATCCATCCATGCAGGATTCAAGGACAGGACAAAACACTATTAAGTCAGCAAGCAGGATGTAGTAAATAATGAGGGAGCTGGAGAGGGCTGAGGCTGTGCGCTGACTGAGCCCAGATGTAAATTGTGGTGAGCACCTCGGCATCACCGTGACACTGCCTCCAGAACACCAGGGATGGGAAACAGGAGCTGGAAAAGCCACTTGAGACTCCAGAAGTTTGTGTTTGTTGTGGAGGCAGAAATAAACTCCTTTCCCCCGTGACGATCCGCTTAACCCAAGCGGAAGTCGTGATGGTTCGTTATCCGAATCTCAGAGTGCAAAAGAAACGAGGGGCAAGTATTTCAAACCCAAGCAATTTTACTGGATTTTCACGATAGAAGAGGGTGAGAGGGAGAAAAAGAGAGAAAGTGAGAGAGAGAGAGAGAGTGAGGTTATAGCTACCAATGGCTCCGACGAAGTCCTCGAGGTCCAGATTTCATGGATTTGTCAAAGTCCATTGGGGAGTACTCATCATGGTCTTTTCAGAGAGACTCTTTATAGTCTTTTTCAAGAGCGTACAGCAGCAGGCCAAGGGGTTGCGAAGCACAGGAAAACCAGACAAGAGGTGGGGAAAGAATGTCCATTGTTTTGTGAGGTGTGCAGTACAGAGCATGCAGTTCACCTTTGCAGTTAGAACAGTGCTGTCATCTGTAGCTTACACCTTGTACTCAGCAACATGGGCACCGGCACTTGGCAGACATCCCACCTTGATCTGGCTCAGACTCCTTTGAGCAAAAGTCCCCCTTTCTCCCCCTTGGGGTTTTTGGGGTGTTCAGTCTCTGTCCATCTCGATGATCGTGAGACAGTCAAGGAATATCCGTACGGTCTCTTACACCCCCATGCACAGGATTCCTCGCTGCTCTGGAGAGCTGTGTGGATAAACAGCACCTCTTCTGCTGGAGCACAACGTGTCTGAGCCCTCCAGCGCTTCAGGGGAAGTTTTGCTCAAGAGGGAGGATTCCACCAGCAGGGTTGAACTGGTACCACTGAGCCAAAGCACTCTGCCATCACCTATTKCTGCTGTACCTCTGCTGGTGAAGCGTTTTTCCTCACATAGAGACGCTCTCTGGCCTAAGGCTTGTTTGTGAAGGAAGGAGAGGGGAGAGTCCAACAGATAAAAGCTTTCCACCGAGCAGCAGGAGGGAGAAGGCAACCCATTAGCTTTCCCACTTCTTTGTTTGCCATTGTCATCCCCAGCCCTCAGCRTTCTTCAGCACGACAGTTTCCCTCAGAGTTCAGGGGAACTAATCCAGTCCCTAAAAAGCTTTGTGCAATCGAGTATTTGCAGGGCCAGGCCCTGGCTGAGTGATGTCATGAAAACAGGAAAGAGATGAGATCCCTGCTTGGAGGCTCGCCCCTGCTCTGGCGACTCCCTGCTTCTCCAGCTTTGGCCCACACAGAGCTGCAGCGCTGCTATCCCTTCAGGAGGGTGATTCAGAGCATCCCTGCAGAGAACCAAGCGCTGCTTGTGACTCATGGTTGTCAATTCTTGTGATTTAATCACCAGCCCTATGTTTCACTGTGGTTTTCCTTCCAAAAGTAATTTTGGGCAGCGAGAAATCGGCTTTCCTCTGCTGGAAGAGAATTCTGTCTTGCCATTCCTGCTACGAAGAAAGATCTAAAAGAGTTGAATTCTTCTGGACCAGAAACCTGTGAACTGGAGATCACAGAAAGCAGCTTTCCAAAAAAGTCTCGTGATGTGTTAACTGAGTTCATGGTTTGGGACACTGATACCTGATCCTTGGGCCCTGGGATGGATTGACAACATAGAAAGAATACAGTGTCTGATACATTTGACAGAAAGCTGTGTTTATTCACACTGAGAACATAAAAAGGAGGGAGTCTAGGGGTAAATGAAAAARAATCTCAGTTTACATTAGTTCTGGAAAACAATGGTGGTCACTGGCCTAGATAAGCAAAGGGCTCTTTAGTGACACCACTGAGGCTATCCCAGTGACAAGGGATGTGACAAGGCAGCTCAAGATGAGCTTTTCCTCTGAAGGGAGGAAACTGCAACTGCTCCTGCCTTGAATTCATCTTTATTCACTTCTTGGACCTTCCTTTCCTCCCCCTCATCCTCCTCAGTGCCCTTGGCAGCACATGTAGCCCCTCTGCTGGTGTTATTGTCAGCCCAGGACCTGGTGGGAGGGGAAGTTTGATGGAATGCACCCTCTGACAGCCATTCACCCTCCAGCCTGCCCTGCTCTGCCCCCTGCACCCTTTAGGCTGGCCCAGCTGCTCTCAGGGAGGGTGGCTGGCCTTTGGCTGGCAGGGGATCAGGGCACGCTCCCCTGGACTTGCACCCAGAGCCCATCTTCTTCCTTGCCAGGGGACACTGCTGACTCTGGTGACAGATGCCCTGACCCCCAGCATTGCCTTGGGGTCTTTTAAAGCCTTTCCTCCTTTGGWGGAGACAAAAAGGCAGGGTCCAGCAGATGCCATTTGGCTTTGGTCCATCTCTCATTCAGGGCAAGGAACCACTCTGTCCTACAGCAATGCCTTCCTGAGTCAGTCCTAAGGGTTTTGCCAAGCCATGCCAGTAGTTTCACTTTGTTTAATTTCAGGCAATTCTCTCCAAATCTTTCTGTTTAATGCCTGGCATGTTTGCAAGCTGGTCATTAACTCAGTACCTGTGATGACACACAACAGAGACACCCCACCATTCCTACATTTTGAAAATTACATTGTGGAGGTCAAATCCCAACTCACATCCACTACAATGTACTGCAGCCAAGTGTATTTTTATTGGATCTATAATGTTTGAAGTGAAAAAGAAAGGTCAGCAGCRTGCAAAAATAAATCCCAAAAGAGCAGAATACCCTACACCATAAAGGGGCCATGACAAGCCTTGGGAGGGCAACCTTAGGTGTGTTAAAGGGAAGGTGAGAGACTTCTCATCCAGATCTCACTTCCCACATTGTCCTACACCATCAGGAAGGACTGGTACAGTCACCACTGAGGTTTTCTCCTACCATGCCAATGGCTACAAGCCCTCACCTCTCCAGGAGAAGGTGGAGAGTTTGGGGACAGGTCATGGGGCTGCCACTTCACCCAGGGAGGTTTAAAGCTCTTCAAGAGATTTCAGCTCTTGACCATGCTGAAAGAAGAGCCAGTCCTGCACTTCAGAGCTGGGACTATCACCGTTTCACAGGAAATTGTGGAAATGCTCCTTCTCATCTCAGCCTTGCTGTTGCTTCTGCTAGATGGTTCTGCTTGAGTTTTCTCCAGTGCTCCCACCAGCCTTCACTCCCTGGTTCTTCTCCAGTCCTTGCTTCTCCAGTATTTCTGAGCAGAAARTGACCATTCCTACCCTGTGGACTGCAGCAATGTGACAGCAAGCATTTGGACTCAGAGGAAGTTATTTACTGGCCCATTCAAACACCAAACCCACGYGAGCTGCAGCTTGGGTCTCTCAGTGCAAACCAGCAGTGGCACTGAGGGCAGCCCTGGTGCTTTCAAAATCATCTTGAAGAGGAGAACCTGGCCCCCATCTCCCTGTGTGCCAGACCAGGAACATTTTCTGGACCAGGAAATTTCCGTACCAAGTAACCAGGGCTATATTTCCAGGCATCTATTGCAATGTTGTCATCCTCTCATGCACGTAGCCATCTCTGCTTGCACAGGTTACACTTTTCCTCAGTGCTGGCTTGCCCTAAGTTTGCCTCTATTTCATTTAATTCTCAGAAATGCAAATGATTGACAAAACACTTCTGCATTAGGATTTTTAGGGGCGTAATTATTAAACTGCATTTGGAAAAAGTAGGGTGACAATTCTCACGACCCAATGATYTTGATTTTGTGCTCTAATGAAAGGGTCACAGGGCAGGACTACACCAAGAAAAGAACAGGATTAAGGAACTCCTTGTTTACCCAATTAGAAACCCCTCTACAAAGAGAGCAAGTAGGAAAYCTGAGGGAGTCCAGAGTGATAGCTTGACCCTGGCTGGATGCCAGGTGCCCAAAGCTGCTCAGGCWCTCCCCTCCTCAAGTGGAAAATCTGAAAAGCCCCTAAGGGGTTTAGCAGCTTTTTGAGGGTCTAGGTTGAATGTGAAAGCCTCCAAACAAGATAGAGCCATTCCCTACTGGATTTGAGCTGAACTGGCAAAGCAGACTTCAAGCCGTTCTCTCAATCACAACTGGGTCTGTAACTCTCCTCAAGACCTCAAAACCTTTTTCCTCTTTGCTTGCTGAGAAGGAGGAGATGGAAGGTTTGAAGCACCAATATTTTCAGGCCCAAGATAATSCCATTGTATTCCCTGCCTGGTTCCGAGAGCTGGCTGTGAGATGGGGAGCACCTTCAGAACAGCYCCTGATGTTGGATGAGCAGGCATCTCCTGTCCCACATGGCACATTTCCAGGTCAGTCCCACAGAATTCCAGCCACCACCTCCCCTCTCTTCAGCCACCCTTTTCCTAGAACTCACCAACACTGAGCTGTGCACAGAAAGCCAGTGCTGATTTTGTTCCTCTTGGAGGCTCAATCCCTTAATCCCTGTCCCTCATTTATCCCAAACAGGCAGAGCCCTGCCCAGGTTAAGCCCCTCCTTGCAGAGATGCTTAAAGTGGCAGTGAAACATCTCCTTGCCCCTGTTTTCTTGCCAGGGAGGCAAAGCTCCCCTGCMCTGTGAGGAGGCAGCACCTGTGGTGTATCTCAGTTGTACATCCCAGTTTGGCCACACTGTAGGAGCTCTCTCCATCCTGAGACACATCCAGCATCATCTCCTGCTCTGCTCCCAGTCCTGTGACTGAGAGCCCAACCTCCAACCCCTCCTGTCCCCCCACCCCAGCCAGCTGCCCCTGGCATTGYCCTGGGGACCAACACCTCAGCAAAGGAAGCTATGTTCCCACACRGAGAGCAGCAGGAAGGGGGAGAAGCAAACTGAGCTCCATCTGAACCTCTCTGTGCGAGTGTGAAGGCACCAGAGGGGCTCTCTGAGCACAGAGCCACAGCCCTGCACTCTGAGCAGCCCAGGGCACTCTGTGTCYCCAGCACAGCCCTCTCGTTCTGCTCCCTCTGGAGCCCTGACTGGGGGAGAAACCCCCGGTCAGCTGCTAATGCTGCTGCACATGCATTTCGGGCTTTTTTGAGCTTTTGCTCACAAACAAAAGTGCTCAGATGAAAAATAAACCTCTTAAAAATCCCAGCCTATTCACTCCTGGCAGTCTGGTGTTCCTTCAAACTGTCAGACTTAGCAGATTGTTTACTGGAAACGGTTCAATTGGCAGGACCTTCTGCTGTGCAGATGAAATTTTAAAATCCTGTTTCTTGTTGCGCTCAAAGTCTCTCTTTCCACTACACGGCTTCGCAGAATTATTATTCACTTGTTTCCCATTGAATCGAAAAATACCCTCTCTCTTTCATTTCTATGGTAAGAATGTGTGGGGGTTATTAGCCCTCATGCTTCAGGAYACAAGCCAAGAGCTAAGTGCTTGGGCTGCAGAGAAAAGTTTCCCCGAGGGACACAGGATGCAGAATGGTCAATTATSCCCGAAGAGTCCCAGCTGGCTGAGATGGGGAGCCCCGCTGCTGGGCTGGACAGACAAGCAGTGCACAGCATGGCACTCCCTGCAGACCACCCAGGGGTCTCCTCATCCAGGGAAATCTTGTTTAATAAACAGAAGCTCCCACAACTCCTAACCTTGCAGATTTTGGTATTTYCCTTCCTGTGCGCCAAGTCCAAGAGAAAGAACTGTAACCTGCTTTGCCAGGCTCCTGTTGCTGCCTTTGGAGCATGYCCTGGGAACACCTAAATCTGTGGGGCAGGGACCTTCTGCTTCAGGTCCAGTGTTCTGCCGCCTTTTCCCCCTGGTTAGGTGAACACCTGCCAACAGGAAAGGCTGCTTCAGTCAACTCTGTAAACTTTGGTGGGGCTTAAGGCAGAACCTGCCATGAAATAGGGTTTTTGTCTGTCCCACCTCCACATGGCCCACATTTGGAGCTATGTCCCAAATCCTACCATTTGTCCTTCGCACTTTTGGCTGCTTTGTCCTCTGGAAAATGCTGGAAGCACCTGCATGCTCCCCTGATTGCCTGTTAGACAGCTCAGGGCTGCACACACTTTCTGGGGATGATATTTTCCTTTTGGGCTTCATACCCAACGCTGCCTCCACAAGGGTGGTGCCCAGCAAGGCTGGGAGTGTGGGGCGCTCACATTCAAAGCAATTCATGCTCAGACCCAAAAGAAACTGCTCTGGGGTCTCTGCCTTGACACCCTTCTTTTAAGGGCAGCAGGATATTTAGGAAGCTCCCAAAGCTGTCTGCTCCTCTGCCACAGTTCCTTCCCTTCATCCCTGGTTCTCAGCCTGTTGCTGACACCTGCCCTTATCGAGATGCTGAGCTTTAAATAAATATTTCCAAGCAGGATTGTCCCTGCAGCCACCCCCAAGGACACCTGCACACAGTTCTCCTTGMCAAGTGGGAGCTGCTGTAGGATTTCCATCAACACCCACATCTCCCTACCCTGAAATTTGTCTTCTGTGCGGGTGTTACAACCCACCCCTGAAGGTGAGAGTGACCCAGGTGTTAATAGATCCCTTGAGGCAGATTAGAGTGAAACAAACTGAATGATTGGTGTTTGTGAATATATAAATGTAGGGTTTATTTGTAACTCCCTCTCTATATATATAGCATTTATTTTGGAAAAAATTATTGCAATGGAAAGCGGGTATGCGGCTGCTTTTGTTAGTATTATCTATAGTAAYATAGCAATGTAAAAGCACAAAAATAATGCTTAAGAAAATGTATAAGGCAAAGAAAGAAAGAATGAAAAAGAAAGGATAAGAGCAGAAGGGTATCACTACCCATGGATCCTGCAACGAGACTTGATTGTTGCAATTTTCGTGTCAATTGGTCGGAGTGATGGTTGCAGTCCTGATCCAGCAAAGGTAGGGAAAACCCCCAAAACACAAAGTTCATTGGGCTGATATATGCTGAGGTGGAAACAACAAGGTATCTTTCTGGGGGGGTGGAGCTTTCAGTCCTTTGGTGGAAAGCCTCAGAAATGAGTCTGGGGGTGCTTTGGGGGTCTCTGATGGTTTATGAGCCCTTCTTGGCTCTCATGTCCATCTGGCTGAGGCCACTGTGCCCCATCAGAAGGGATGAACACCCTCAGGACCTTTCCTGGGGAAGTTTTACAATTGAGTGAGTTGTGAGGGAGAGCTGTGATGATAACAAACACCCTCCCACCTCACAGGCTCTGCCCCTTCCCTGCTCAGAGCCCGTTTGCAGCCCTCAGTGGTGGCTGCTCACCTCCTCTGTCTCATGCAGACCAGAGSCTTCAGCAYCAYGMACCCAAAAACTCCCTCCCTGCCCCTCAGGGTGTGCAAGCCCGGCCTCAGCAAAGCACAAATGGCAATTGTTTGAGTCATTAACCACTAAYATTCCAGTCCCTCACAGTGGGTGTCAAAACAAGTTGTTCTAGTACAGTTTCGTTGTTTTAATAAACTTTCTAATTAAATCAATGAACTTACCTCCGGAGAAGGGCCTGATGAGCCGTTCCCARCCACTTTAGGATGTCCCACAATCGCTCTGTCAGTAGGTGGAGCAACCTCCTTTATCCTCGCCTCCACACCATTAACCGAACCAGATATCCCGCTCCCCTTGCTCACAGCTGCATTTCAAAACCGGATAAATTGCCCCCCACAGCTTTAATCTCACTGTGGAGAGCCTTTCTGGACATCCACGGTCCCTGTACACTCCGTGAGTCCTGCTGCTGTCACCCCAGCCTTTTGGGARACCTGTCCCAAAGCTGGCCTTTCCATTTGATGAACACTTTCTCATTCTAATAATAAAAAAGAACAACCGCATGAACAGGAAGAATCAAAAGGGARAAACCACAAAAATCTCAATTAACACATACAGCCTTGAGTGTCTAACTTTACTTCTCCCTCCTGCCATATTCCTGCTCCCTGTTCTTCCCCCYGGGGTTCACAGGTTCAGTGAGAGAGCATTTGCTTTGCATGGAAAATAACACGTGCCCCAAGAACAGGAAGAGAGTGCTTAAAACTAAAACGGGGACCAAGAAACACAAAACACCACGTTTTGCAGCTTCCAGCSTCTGCACATTGATGGGACAGAGCTGGGGAGCTTGGATTTGTCCCACCGAAGCAGCGATGCGGATGGAACTGTGGTGGTTCATTTTCTCACATGCGGAGCAGAAGGCGATCCTCTCTGCGATGGGAGACAGATAAAAACGGATTGCGAGGGCATCATTCGCAAACCCGACTGCTGCCAGGGAGAGACAATGAACGGGGGGGCCCTGGAGCCACCTGCTCCGTGCTGGAGGATGGCTCGGCAGGCTCCCAGAGAGGCTGACCAGAACCGTGCAGGCACGCCTCTCCTTCTTGCCAAAGTAGCACAGATTGTTTCTTACCTTTTTATTTATTTATTTATTTATTTTGTTTTTATTTTTTAAGCTGTTGGGAGTGTTCTGTTAGCCAACAATTTGTAAATCTTCTAAATAAGTAAATCGCCTAAGCACAGGTGGTTTTTATTTTAGCTTCTGCACAAAGAGCTCCCCACGGACTCGTGTGTGGTTCCCCTCCTTCCCCGTTCAGCCTTCCATGAACACCTCCGGGGCAAAAAAAGGAGCGCCCTGGGTCCGTGCCCGTCTCTCTGTGGGTTCCAGAGGGAGGGGGACGTGCCAAGCCTGGGCACAACAAACCCGGGATCTCCTCTCTCCCAGAAAATCGTGTGGTTTGGCAGCGATACTGCCCAATCACAGCAATGCCGGTGTCACGATCTGATAGATGTGGCTGTGTCTAGAGGTCACTGCCACGGGCTTTTTCCTCAGCAGCATAGGTGGTCCCGTCCCCCTCCTGCCCCTCGGTGCCGGGGGGAGAGCCGGGCCCGGGCGTCACGCATGATGTACATCACAACTGCCTGTGGGATAGCTGCCTTGCTCTGCAATAACAGCTGATTCCCGGCTAATAGATTCAGTAATCTGACACCCGGGCTGTAATAATTGTATCTGAACAAGGCAGGCTCCAGCCTCTGCCAGCCTTATTAGAATGAGTGATTGTTTCCATCAGGGATGGAGCTCTGGTGCATTCACCTTTCCCGGGCTCTGAAATACAAATTGAGCTTCTGACCTTGGCAGATACGACAGCTGACCTGTTTCCTCCTTTTTAAATAAGGAGAAAACAGGCTTTGGAGGGAAAGTGCCTGCTTTCCGCAGGCTTCCTTCTGCCAAGCTCTTCGCTATCATGAGATCTTTAGTTAAATATTTGGCTTGCCGTTATTAGCCAGGATGACGGGCTGCCGAAACCGCCGAGCTCCTTCTGCGAGACGCAGAGGCACAACCCTCTCTTCCTGCGGCATTTGGGTTTATTCCTAATTTCTCTGCCCCACAGCAGTGTGGGCTGTCAAAGGCAGCCCCTTTTCGCTATGACTGTGTGGACAGGCAGTCCCAGCAGCTGTGATCCGGGGGAGTTTGGAATTGAACCAGGGATGGGGCTCAGAGCTGCGCCACTGCTGAGCTTTTGACCCTGCTCCGGGTCTGAGACAGCACCCAAGGGCTCTCCCGGTGAAAGGAATGAGAAGGTAGTGTCTTCTTTACAAACAGGCTCTGGCTCTGGGGTGAGATAAGGCTGATATTGGGAGATAGAAAGAAACAATAGGAAGGATTTGCATAGGAATTCTASTGATTGGCTTACCCCAGTCTATGTTAATAGACTACCTGAGCAGAGACTCAGAGATGTATATTGAAAGGGGTCAATGTATGATAGAAGGGGGGTTTCATCAGGCGTTTCGGGGAGCCTGTAACTTTCAAGTACCTCAGCCAATGGGGAAAGAGAGAGGGGACTGCGGCCGGGAAATTGAGATTAAATGAGGCTGCGTCCTCTATGAATTTGAGAAACCCCATGGGAAATGCCCATGACCTCTCCCTTTATTCAAGAATAAAGTTGCGAGACTCCTCTGTCTCCTTTTTGGACATAAACCTCTGGTGCTTGTGGATTAATTTTCCTAACATCGGTGGCAGTGAGCCCTGCTGGCGCAGCTTGAGGGGCACTGACACTGAGGGGTTTGCAGCGGCACTCAGGCTTGCCCTGCCTGGAGAAGGAAAAGCTGCCTGCTGCACTTGGCAACAGCAGCGTGGGAATCGGGACCAGGGAGGGGATGGCTCCCAGCGGACTTTCCCTGGGAGCCGCAGCGCCATCCACTGAAAAAAAAAAACAAACACCCCCTGCCCTCAGGAAGGAGCCCTCCTGCTGTCTCCTTTAGTCAGCAAGTCAACAGGCCCCGGCTGCTAATCCTAAATTTCCCTGGTGATGTGCCGTGCACGGCGTGTTTTCCAACGGGCTGCGAGCGCATGCTGCTGTTGTAAATACAGCTGGGAGGGAGATTTAGCCACGGTCCCCCCTCTCTCCCTCATATTGCTTTTCCTGAGGTTAAATGTCAAACGTGTCTAAAATATCACCGGGGTCTGCAACCCGTATGCACTTGAGGAGGGGGCCAGGCGGGCTGCCCCGAGGGCTCTGTCCTGATTTATGGAGGTGTGTGGCACAGAGCTGTAAATCGGGGCACGCATCAGATAACGTCATGGGAGAGCAGAGCGCCTTTTATCAGAGCACGGGGAGGGGTGGGAGCAGGGACAGCCCCGGGGCGTGCAGCTTGCTTTTCTTCCTCAGTCAAAGATAGTAAAAAAAAAAGCTGTCCCGCCTCGGTGGCTGCGCAGAAAATTGTACCGCAGCTCATCAGTGGAGGCAGTGGTCATATCCCGGTACATTCCTGGTGTTTTGATTTTCTTCTCCTCTCCAAGTGAAGAAGAGAGCTGGCTTATGGACCTCGGGCAAGTCCTGGTGGTTCGGCACAAAAGAGGGAGCCAGGCAGGGCGTTCGGGTGGTGGRAAGGAGATTTATGTCTTTTACTGTCCGTCTGCAAAGCAAAACAAAAATAGCTGAAACACCGGTTTTCTGCTTTATCGGCTCTGTGAATAAGCATATAAATTTCTATGACATTTCTGGAGGCTTGCTGAAGGGGAAAAAAATTCATCCCTCAGGACCTGGCCAGCAGCAGTGGCAGCATATGGTCTGCTGAAATCAGTGGCTGAGCGCGTTTTGTGTGTGTTAGCATTAAAAAGGTGACTTTCCGAGTAATTTCAGAAGCAAGGAGGGGTTTTCTCTTTTTTTCCCTTTTTTTTTTCCTTCCTGTTTTTAATCCTGTCTAAGCTGATGCAGCTGTCACAGCCAATAACTCTTGAATAAGGGAGCTGGCTTGCCTTTTCTCGATTGGAAAGCACGAAGGGTTGCTGGCTYCTGGCTGCCTTGTGGAAGCAGGTCCGGCCTCCTCTTCTGAGAGGCACRGGGGAGAAAGGCAAAGTACCCGGCACAAGCAAAGAGAGGGTTCAGGGATGTTTTATTTTTCCCAGCAGCTGCAGCTCCCTCTGAGGAGGACTCGGGGCCCTCTAAGTGCGTGGGAAAGCGGTTCGGTCTCCCGGCTGCAAAAGAATGGCGGGGGAGCGTCGTTTCAAAGAGGGAACCCATTGGGGGAAAAACAAATACAAATAAGCAACTGTTTATGGTAGATAAAGTGTGGCTTTTTCCCTTTCATCGTTGACTAAAACCTCATGTTCTTTCCGGAGAAGGAGGCAGAGCCGTAATGCGCTGTCAGAAAGGCGCCTTTCAGCGAGGCAGCACCTCTGGATGTTTATCTCCTGCCATTGTGCTCGGGGCTTTGAAATGTAAAGGGAAGACGCTGCTAATCACACTGTTGCTTAACGATCAACAGCCAGGCGAGATGTACTTTGTCACATTTCCTCTTTGGTCTCTCTTTTGCCGTAATGAAAACGGTGACATTCATTCAGGCTTGCACGCCAGCGCATGGCGGTGGGATTTTAATGAATCGCTCCTGCCCTTTCCCGGGGCTCCGACGGAGGGGCATAGCCGGGGCTGCCTTTGGAATATCCTGATTACCACCGGAGACAAAAATCCAGCCACAGGGAGAGCACATCTCGGGATCACATCTGGTTTGCTCCGGTTTGGATCGAATCCGTCCCGTGTTACGTTTGAGTCATACTGTTGAATTCAGAGAGGCTGCGAGATGTAAGCAACGGCTGAAAGGCAAAATTGTGATGTCGGATTCCTTATTAGTGGGAGAACAGAGAGCTTTAGGGGTAATGAAAAAAAAWWTAATAAAAAGTATGGATTAAAGGAAATAARTGCTTATCAGTGGAAAGAAATAAAACTCAATACACAAGACCCCTCTTCCTCCCATCCTGGGAGGATGCAGAAAGAAAGTAAGCATGGAATGCTGGAGCAATAGAGTATTGAAATGATGTGGCTGAGAGAGAGGGATATTTTCATTTTGAGACAAGAATTTCCCATGCTTCTATTTTCTTCCCTGGGAGATTAGCACAGAGGTCTCCTGTTCCACTTTCCGCTGTATCCTGCATGTGGGGAAAACGCAGCAAGTCAAAGTTGTACAAAGAGCACAAGAAGAGGGAGAGAAATCCAGCTCTTCTAATGCTGATTAAGAAGAGCAAACAAAGAAGAGAGCAGAAATGTGAACCCCCAGTTATTTCCCAGCAAAGGCTCCACTGAATCCTATTACAGGAATATATCACAAGCAATAAGAAAACACTCATCTTTTGCCTGCCCAGTGCCAAGCWGCATCAGCTGGCTGTGAGCAGGCTGGGATACAGAGCAGATAAAGCAAAGTAACTGAAGAAATGCTGTGTGTGTGTGAGGCACAGAAACACCACCCCACACTGGTCCTGTTGGCTTTCCCTGAGCCTTCCTTGCCCCGTTCCCGGTCTCCTCTGGGAGCAGCTCCCCGATGCATGGACTAAGCGTGGTTAAGCACTTCCTTGGAGCACAGTGAGGGGAAAGCAATGGCTCGTGCACAAGTCACAGTCCCTGGGCAGCCCAGGAGACACGATTGAGTGGCATCAGCCAGCTTTTCCTCTGGAGACAGTTTCTATCCCTGCCAAGAGCGTGGGGTGCCCAGTGCAGGCCTGGAGACGGCTCAGGGCTGCCGGTGAAGCTGTGGGCACCTCAAGGAGTGATGCTTGCAGGGAGAGCAGCCCACCAGCTGCTGAGCTGATCCATGCATGTCCCCATCAAAGGACATTCACCAACCCATCCACAGCAATATAAAACTGAGGGGTGAGCTCTCTTGGTGACAGCCAGGCTGCCTGTGTGAAGCTGACGTAAGGACAAGGGGCTACATGGCGCTAAGCACTGCTTGCCTTCAGGGCCTCTTCCTACATGATAAACACTTATTTAGATAGTGCCCTGCAATGTGCAGTTGTACACGACCCATAAATCCTGGTGCTAAATCGGTAAAATAAAAATCCGGTGCTGCGTCAGCTCGGCCTTTGAGAAGCCAAAGCTGATAAATAGGGTTTGATTGGCTCTTTCTACACCGATGCCCCAGAGCAACACCCTCTGCATGAGTGTGATATTGCTGCAAGCTGACAGTACAAAGGACAGACGCGTACCCGTGCCAGCCATTGAGCCGGCTGCCTGGATTAACCCTGATTTCCTCTCCTGACACTCCTTTCTTCTGCCGAGGAGGGAAGCCAGGCATAAGAGCAAGTCCCCTTGCCTGTCATGCTGAGAACGTGGTGCTGGCAGCGTAATTCAGCGTGCTAAGCCCGGTTCTCCCCTCCCTGGTCCCTGCTCTGCGGTGGCCTAACTCCATGAAAGCAGAGGATTTACACCGTCTTATGCAAGTGCTGTGAGAAGGATCAGGCTGAGTCCTGACTCCCAGCTTCCCGGGAAAGGCACAGAACAGCTGCCTTTCCTCTCCCTTTGCATCCCTTGGGCTCTTTGTATGGATAAGCATTTCCTGAGATGTGGGTGAAGGGAGGGACACATCTCACACTCACCTTTTAAGGTTTRGCCTAAACGCCTGTGGGAGGAGTGGCACCGTGTCCAACAGCAGAGCAGCCGGCTCACACCACCCTAGCCACCCCCAGCACCTCTGCTGGCAGGACAAACCAACAATAAATACAAATCTTATCTGTCTGATACGGTGAGTTCCCCGTGCAGCAGGAAGGAGCCCCTCCATCGAGATGGAATCTGCACCAACCCAGGTGACACCGTGAATTCGGCAGCAGCACAGGCTCATCGTGGAAGGGAAAAGCAAAATGCAACCACGCTTTCCCCACTGGTGTGTCCCCAGGCCAGCCTGGCTCGTGGCAGAGCCAGGAGTGGCACCTGCCCAGAAGGAGCCTTAGCCCTCAGAGGATGTTCTGCTCCTCCCTGCCGTCTGTGTGCTCGCTTGTGGCCAAGCTGACGAGACGCCAGGAATGCGGTGCCAAAACACAAAGCCAGTACACTGCTTTTCGGCTGATCCCCACCTGGCCCAGGGCTTGCAAGGAATCAGCCCTGGGAGGGAGGCCAGCTGCCCAGAGCTGCCCAGGAGCGAAGGGAAAGATGCTGGCTGCTGGAAAGTGGCACCTCCAAGCCCCTGGTTGCCTCTGGGCATCCCCACGGGCAGGCAGACCTGTGTGTGCTGCATCCCTCAGCTGGCTGGCTGGGGAATGCTTCCCACCATCTCCAKCTGGCTCCAGAACACTGCTGCATCCTGCTGGGGGATGACCTGTGTCATGTCTTCATCAGCACTAAATGAAAGAGATGTGACTTTTCCTGGGCAYGAATTCATTGGAAATGTTGTGTAGGTCAGAAACAGACACTCCCAAAAGTCGCTGATTCTCCAGGTGCTGGCGTCCCGAAACACATCAAGTCCAGATCGATGAGGGTTAAACCCACTGCAGACAGGAGAGGGGGTGGGAGATGACACACAACCATTCCCACTGATTGTGGAAGCACAGTGCAGAGCTACAGCACAGGCCAGGATCTGCATTTCAGCATATACTGCTTGGAAGCAACGATTAAAGCCGCAGGAACATTTTGATTTTTCACTAATTCACCACCCAAAAGAAAAAAACTGAAGGTGAGGGAAAGGAAGGATATGTCCTTCAGGCTTAGCTCAGCAAGTAGAGCTTTTACTCAGCTCCTTCAGGGGGAAGGAGATACAAGCAAGTTTGGAAGCAAGACAAGATTTAAAATAAAGAGGYAGAATGTTTGTAATCACAAAATGTTTTGATTTTTTAAAACTGTCTCCCCTTGGCTGACCGTTGGTTAAAGTCAGCACAAGCAAGTAAACTTCTGTCTGCAAAAATCGCAGCCAGCGCTAAGATGCTGCATAATAGATTGGAGCTGAGCAGGTGTGGGACCAAATGTCTCTGCTAAATGAGAGAGATGTGCAGGGGATACTCTGGTTARAGCATCTGCCAGTAAAGAGGCCTTTCTTGCTATTTGTCCATCTAAGATCATATTATAAAAAAAAAACCTGTACAGATTACCCTCGAATTAGTAATTTTCTCTGTGCCTATATGCCTATTTTTTTAATGAAGAAAATGGCCTGCATCTCAAATCCAAACTTTTCAGACTGCTCAGTTAGAGCAGAATAGTGGAGCCTCTGGATAAATTTTCTCCCTTATTGCTGAAATTTCAGCTGAGAAAGAAAGCGTCTCGTGCTCCTTTCTCGCACATCTAAATTCTGAAGCATCAGCTGTTTTGAGGGGGAGGGATAATAACTCCCTGTTTTTAACATCCAACTCAATACGGTTGTGAAAGGGATTATACAGCACCTCGTCCACCCACAGCAAGGGATTGAATGCGATGACCGGGGAGGGCACCTCCRCTCTCATGTTTAATTCAGGCGATGTTTCCCGTCTCAAAGGCAGGGAAAGTGAGCGAGGCATTTATTTAGGTTGGAACAGGAGGTCACATTTGAGTTTGAGTTATCTCGACTCAGCCACCTGCAGTGTTGTCCTGGTCATCGCTGGGGAAGAGCTTGGGATCAAGGCCGGGCTGGATGGCGCTCGGAACAATCTGGTTTAGGGAAAGGTATTCCAGTCATCCATTCTATGACTGTATGATTCTACAAACAATGCTCTTGGTGTTTCTTCCTGCCCTCAAACCCTGAACCCAAACAGTCYGTAGCACTGTCCCCATTTTACAGAAGRCAAGAACAAAGAATTGGGACAAGASSCTGTCTTAGGTTAAATAGAAGGTGTAATCAAAACACTCTGAWTTCTATCACCATCKCCATAAACTGTTAAACAAGGTGGGGAAGTGCTCTTTWTCCTTAGCATGACTCAGCCCTGATAAMAYYCTGATAAAGTTTCTCTGCTAATGGACCATTGGGCACTCTGGGAATGGCATCATCCCATTGTGAGATGCCTCGCCCAGAGAGGAGGAACTGGACATCCCTACTGACATAGAAGCTGAAACTCTGGAACATTGGGACACTTCTTCCACTAGATTCCCATAGGAGAGGAGCTCGAGAACTGCTACTGGACTTCCAGAGACCGTCTTCAAGATCACCAACAAGACCACATCCATCACTCCAACGGGTCTGCAGCCATCATTGAACATTGAACATCACCATTTCAACGAGAGCACATCCGTCACTCCAACGGGGCTGCAGCCACCATTGAACATTGAACTTCACTGCTTCCACGAGAACACATCCATCACTCTTACAGGACTGCAGCCACCATTGAACATTGAACATCATCACTTCGACAAGAGCACATCCTGCAGCCACCACCCTCCACAACAGGGTGGCAGATTGTATTCTGACTCTGTCAGTYTAAGCTGTTATTTCTGTATTATTGCCTTTTAAAAAAGTTTTCAAATTAAATTGTAGTTCAGACTTAGACCCTYTCACAATGTATTTGCATGGGGGTAATTACCYCTCWGGTTTGTTTCTCAAACTAGCACAGACCCCTTGTCAAAAGCAACCAGCATGGTGAGAGCAGGACAGGGGTGCAAACAGCCTTCTGCTTCCTAATCGTGATCTGTTCTGGAGATGGTGGGTGGGATCATGTGTGTGACCACACCTGGCTGCCTGTGCTTCCATGTGCCTCGAGTCTGAATTGGTGTATAAAGGGCACTGAGTGAAAAAATGAGTTCCAGGTGCTGGTGGGACCTGGCARGCTCAGAGGTTTCTCTACCAGCACAACACAGGCTGGGGTGGAGGCAGGGGCCTGGTGTCCTAATACAGGACATGGGGAGGAAGGTGTGTGAAGGGCTGGCAGGGTGGTGGGAAGAGGGGAAGAGGCAGGTGGTCACAGGGGGAAATGAAAGAAAGATGAAAAGGATCAAGAAACGGCATAAGGGAAGAGAGGAGAGAAGATTTCTTGGGGACATGCAGCACAAAGGCAAATAATGGTGGTAATGGCGGTGGTGGTGAGCACAAAGAAAACAAAAAGGAGCGAAAAGCAATGGGAGAAAATGAGAATAACGCTGGAAAAGGAGAAGCAGAGGAGAAAGCAACCATCCTGCCAGCCTCCGTGATGGCTGTTATTTGCAGATAGGAAATGCTGCCCGCAGAAAAGCTGATTGAGGCTGATTGAGGGAAAGAATGAGCCACATGTGACAGATGTTAGTCACTTCGCGTAATGCCCTGCTGGAAGGCACTTGGATTCTGCAGGGATGACAGCACTCGAAGAAGCTGCATGGAGCACAGCAGCCCCGGAGCAGACGGGAAGGAAGATGAATGGCAGGAGCGCTTGAATCCCCTGATCTCAAAAAGGGAAGAAGAGAAGAGAGAGATGAGCAGCAGCCTCTGCCTTTTACGTATTTCCTGCCCCCCTCCATGCTCAATCACTGCCCCATCCAAAACCAGGCAAAGGTTTGGAGTAGATGGGAATCCACACTCCTTCCCTCAGGAACAGGGCTGCCCCTGTGCCCCTCAGAGCAGCTATCAGCTAAAACAATGTCTCAAGAAAATAATTTACCCAGGTAGTTTGGAAAGCAATCTCCGGGCAAGAAAATGAGCCAAAATGATATCTTAATTTACCTTCATGTCTGACAGCGGTTAGTTTTCCTTATTTTCAATATTTTTTAAAAAAAATCACTAAGCAGCAAATGGCATGAGGGTTTTTTGTGCATAAGGCCTTCGTGGTTTGCAAGTCTTTTCTTTCACTCGTTTGCCCCACCTTTAAAAATGCAAGAGAAAAGCAAAACTTCTYGGGGACTACTTTACCTTGAGCATTTGCAGGGAAGCAGCTGCCGTRTTAGATCATATTCAAATGGAGCCCCAAAGAGGTCGGGAGCAGCGCATTAGCTGAACTGTTTATCTGCAGCCAGCCAAGGGGGGATGGTGCTGCTCAAATCAATTTTCTATGCTCCGACTGGCCCATCTTCTTGACACTTAGATGTCACTGTACCACTGGTGATAAAAAGGCCTGCCAAAAAAGGATGGATTTGGATTCACGCAGGGTCCTACAGAGCCAAATGAGAATTGACAATATTAGTCTTTAGGACAATTTTACAGATAAAATTAACCAGAAGAATAAATTTTCAACAGTTCACTTAATCTAATCTGGTTTCTATTGCATTGAATCTTGCTCTCATCCACTGTCACCATTTTAATACTTGCAAGCAATGTTGGCTTTTTTTTTTCTTTTTTTTTTTTTTTTTTTTTTTTTTTTTTTGTTTCATGGAATAAAGATCAGGCACGTAAACCGGGATACACATTGCCACGAATGCCAGTCAAAAACTAACCCACATCTGGTTTCTGTAAAAAGAAGGAGGAAGTCTCTCACATAGTTTAAAAGCAAGGAGAAAAAGTATCTGCATGTTAAATTTGGGCCTGAGGTACAGTCGTTGATATGATCTGAACCTTAACTTTCCCTAAGTTCATCTGGCTTTGGTCTTAATTCTATTATTTGGATAACTAAAGAGCAAAGGCTGAATCTCAGCTCCAGATCTGGTTTTGAATTAAAAATAGCCGACAGAAAGTTCAAGACTATCCATATTCTATCTTACCTCTGTCATAAACTATGTGGGCCCTTGTACATCTGTGACTATCGTTCATGCTACTCGAAATCAGAAACTGTCTGAGTTAACAATAATACATAACACATGTGTAACACTTTCCATCCTTCAGCTCTGCATGAATGACCAAGTGTCACAATGAGCCTCTGGAATGTTCTCCCTGTGGCAGAGATGGTGACATTTCACCCAGAGGTTGACTGTGTTGGTCAAGAACCCCCAGACTTTTCTGCAATAGAGGCTGGGGCTGTGTGGCAGAGCCAGGGCAGGTGGGGATGGCTGCCCTGAATGCTGCATTACACATCAAAGCCCTTGCATGCTTTTCTTTTTCATATTTCTACAGAAGTTTTCCACATAGCTGGCTGAATATTTAGGGAAGTATTTCAAGAACTGATTCAGCTGGCTCTCTGAATGGAGCTGGAAGAAAATTCTTYGGGTTTGGCTATGCTAAAACTATTCTGCCAGCACCTCCCTTGAGCATTTTCAGGGCTTCAATCAGGGATCTCAGCATTTGCCAGGGAAAAGGGAATCATTTTTTGCTGACCAYGTGCAAATTTACCCCAATGGGGGTCTGCTCTAACCCTCTGAAGGACAGCTTTCAATCCTGTGTCAGCACAGCCCTGGGTAAGTGGCACYGGTCCAAGGCTGCTCTTGGCCCCAGCGCAGTGGCAGCAGAGCCAGATTTTCCCTGTACTTGCTCCTCTGGGCTCTCAGAGGCAGAAAAGGAGCTGGATGCTGGAGATGTAAACATCAACAGGATGACACGGGTTTTCAGTGCTCATCCTGGCACTGCCTGGGTAGGAATGGGAAAATGCCTGGCATTAGCAGAGAGGAGAAGGAAATGAAGCCCCAGGCTAGGATGGATGAAGGAGGGCATTAGCACAGGGAGCACATGAGGATGTAAACCCCACCAGTCACCCAGAGAACAGAGGTCAATTATCACCTGTTAGGAGGCCACAGTCACCTCTTGACCCTGACAATGTGCACATCTCTGGGTGATTGCTGAAGGGTGSTTTGCTGCAGCTACCAGCCACACCATCAGCTCCGCTGGTGGAGATCGCTGCCAAAAGCTCTGCGGGGCCAAAGCACCGTTTATAGGTTGGCAGCTTTTCTTCTGCTTGTATCTTTGCTTGCAGAGGGGTTTCTCCMTTTTGCTTTTCAAAAGCTGCTGGCAGCACAACTGGAAAAAGAAGCAACTTGGACCGAGTTGAGGATTCAAAAGGAAGGGCTGTCATCAAATGACCTGTGCAGCTGCGTTTGGTGCCTCAGGGCACAAACACCAGACAAGCAGCCAGGCACTGAGGTGAAGCATGGGGCACAGGACCACGTTCCACATTCACTTTTTGGTGAATTTTACCTCTGCTTCTTGCCGCTGACCCACAGCAGATGACAAACACTGCAGCAGCCTGGGCTCCTCCTGCTGYCCCCTCTATCTATCTCCAGTGCCTCCCCAGCAAACCTTAAGCCTTTAAGCTGTACCTCATGCTGTGCCATAAATTTTCATACCATAAAAGTCAGCTCCGGTGTGCTGCAGCACAGCCCTCCTGTTACTTCAGTTGCTTTAAACTGGGAAAAAAATGTGCAAGGGGTCACAGTCATRTTTTAGGACCACAGGGCCTTTGGGCCCAGGGAAGACCCAAGGCTGTGTTATTTATGCACAGCCACTCTGCTTTACAGGAAATACCAACACACAAACTATTTAGTGTCCCTTGTCTTGGGGACATGAATCAACCCCTGCACTCTTTTATTTAGCAATACTCATGTACGCTTCATTTCTGGATTACAATACTGGGAAAGCAGGAAAGGCAGACAGACCTCCTCAGCCTCCTCAGCCCCCRTGGCTGGGGGCTGGACTGAGTTCATGTCCTTCCTCAGCACCATGCAGAGAGGCAGCAGGCAGGGAAACTGAGGTAGGTCGAGCACTGCTATCGGATTTCCCTTTATAGAGCCAGCAGTCAAACCACAGGCGCTTCCAAAAAGTAAAAGCTTGACTTTCGGTCCAGAACTGGACATGTGTTCACTTCTGCACTTGAAAAAAAATGCTGCTGTTAAGGGAAAAAAAAAACTTTAAAAGCCACTGTCAAACAGCTGTCATCCCCTGGTGCTCAAATGGATGGTGCTASAGGAGACATGAGAGTTTGTGCAGAGAATTAGGCTGCTGCTAATTAATGAGGATTGCTGCATCCTTCAGTGCCCAAAGCGGCCATTGGTAGTGAGGATGACAGAAGGAGGTCTCACAGTTGTGGGATTAAGGCAAAAGGCTCGACACACTATTTTGTATCCTCCATCACCACAGAGCTCAGACTGGATGTTAGGAAAGTGTTTTAATCCCAGATCTGTAGAGGTTGTCAGGACCTGGATGAGGAAGTCCTGSTTTGTAGAGCACCAAGGCTGTGAGATGAGGAGTTAAATTTTCATCTCTGCTGTGRCAGGAAGCAGGGGAGCTGTAATCTGGACATGCAAAGTGTGAAACTCAAAGGAAGAAACAAAACCAGCCGCCTGAAAATAGAGACAAAATTTTCCAGTTTTGTCTCCTTTCTCTCCCCTCAGCACTTTCCAAAGAGAGGCAATAATCCCTGTGGGGGTCAGCCTCTGGCTGCCAGTGAAATGTTTGGGAGCTAATTAGGTGAGCAGCCCCTCTTTCCTCAGGGACAAAGATGCTGAGCAGCTGCTCCCCAAGTGACCATTCCCACTGAACACAGTGGGACAGAGGCATGACCAGGAATCAAACCAGGAAGCAGGGAGGGCTGAAAGCAAGACAGGACCCACAGAACAGCAGCAGGAAAAGGAGGGAAATACCTTTTGCAGTGGATGGAAAGGATTGCAGCAAGTGGGCAGGAGAGGATCACACTCACTGCCAGCTCCAGTCAAGCTGACTTCCCTGCCTCTGCTCTGCCAAGGAGCAGCACAGCACTGAGCTCTGGACTGTTCAGGTGAGACCTGGCAGGAGCAGTCAGAGGCTCCCTGGGCTGGCAGCTCTCTGGGTAACACTTTTTGGGGGAGAGTTCAGCTGGCAGCCAGCATTTCCCTTCTCCTTATTGTGCTTTCCACCTTCATCTCCCAGGGCAATTCCCACCCTGATTGCCACAGAGCCAGAGCCAGGACAGACAAAAATTGAGCCAGAGAGCTTGATCCTCCTCTAGCAGCTCAGTGTCTATGCCTCTCAGCTTGGGAATAGAAGGCATCCCAGGCATCCCAGGTGCTGGATCAGTCGCTTGTTTTGGTTGCCAGCTTCCCAGCACGGCTTTCCAAAGGCATCTGCGCATCCAAGGTGCCAACGGGCAGCGTCTGCACGTGGTCTGAGTTTGGAATAAACTGCAAGAGAAATGTATTCAGGCTGGAATAGGTCCCCTATTCCAGCTTTGGAATATTCCAAATGGCTTTGACAAGGCCAGCTGGGGGCTCAGTCTCTCTTGTTTTGCTCTCCTGCAGCCCACRTTAATGCTCAGGTAAAGTCAGAGCCTGCCCTCAGAGAAATCTCTGCGTGGCTTGTTGATTTGAAAGACATCAGCATTTCCTCAGGGACAGGAGGGAAAGAGCTGCCACCCAGCTGTACCTTTATTAGTGCAATTTTCTGTTCTCTCCCTCCTGAAAGAGATTTTCTGTCTGCCAGAATAACCCCAAAGTGCTTATATTTAGCAGTCCTGACAGGAGTTAATCAGAGCTCATGCCCCCACACTTTGCCCCATTTTCTGGTTTCCAGCCAGACTCCAGGCTCAAATCAGTGYRTGACAGTGGATGAGGARTCAGTGCTGCAGTGGGGAGAGGAGKGGGACAGGCTYTGTGCCCAGAAAAYRGACCACACGGAGAATAAGGACATGAGGAGATACACAAAAGGAAATCAAGGTGCCACATCCGGTTTCTGAGGTAAAACTCAGTATTTTCATGAGGAAGAAGACATTTCTCGTGAAAGATATTCAGGCTGAAAACCAACTGTTCAACAACATCGAGGCTGGCCAACTGATTCCCAGCAATCCTAACCCAATKTTGGGGCTCTTTAGTGAAATTTCAGGAAATTTCCATCCCGGTTTCAGGACATCACACGGACCTGGCAGCTCAGGCTACACTGTGCTCTTCTCAGACCTGGCTGCATGGATCCCTCCACAGCTCATGAAGAAACCACAGCCATTGCACCCCTGAGAGTGCCTAAGCTTTTGATTTAAAACAGGGAAGCCTGTATTGTGATAGATACTCTTGGGGGGCTCAAATCCTTGCCAGGGTTATCAACAAGGAGGGCTTGTTAAGCCAAAGGAGTTCTTTGCCTCACTTCATGAAAGATGTGGTGTTAAATAAGGCACACTCTGTTGCCAGCATGCAATATTAATGGCATAAATGTGGCATATTAAAAAAAAAATTAAACAGACCTCTCTTCTGTAGTCTTAATTATATGGATGCTCTTAAAAGCCTAGATAGAAGCTGGAGAGTGGGGCAATCTGTAAAGGAAAAATCTTTAGGCAAGGCAGTGGAATGACTGTTAGAAATCTTGCTACAGGTTAAAAAAAAAAATTACAAAATAACAGGATGACCACAGAAGGAGGGAAAAAGCAGAAAAAAGGAATGGTGCGGTGAAGGGAAATGATGACCAGTCAATGTTGCAAGGCTGGAAGTTGGTCTGGAGACACTGTAGTCCCAGCCTGATCTGTGCTGGGTTTTTGAAAGAGCACCACCAGTTAATGGTTCACTTTCGAAGCCCGGCTTGACCCACTACTGTCATCAGGGATGGCAGAATTACAATCAAAACCTAGATCCCATTCCCAATTTTGGAGGTGTTCGGATGTGAGAGTTTTATTTAAAGGCTCCCTTTTAATGAAAAAGTGGGCAAACTGTGATCAAGGGGAAGGAATTGTCTCTGTTTTCATGATTCACATCTCCTGGCACCCACAAGATATGCATTTCCATGCTCTGATCTGCGCCGCTGTGAAGGACACAGCTGAGAACAGAGCAGGGAGCTGCCGACTAAACGGCGAAAGAAAGAAAGAAAGGAAAACGCAGTTTCATTTTATTCTTCCTAACATTTTGTTAAATTGGTTCAGCAAGCTTCCCTGAGTCTGGTGGGCTGGGAAGGGGAGGCAGAGAAACTTCATTAAGTGAAAGATTCASGGAAATAATTGGGGGGCCAGGGATAATAGTGGCAGCCGTCATTGTGCTGGGAAAGGAGGGCACTTGCTTCGTATATGTTAATTGAAGAAGCCRAGAGCGTCTTTCTGCGGGGCCAGGGCTCGGGCTGGAAAGCTGAAAGGGATGTATATTTTTTCCGGTTTAAATAGACATTAGGGGGCTCCATTTTTTAAAAAATAAACCTCCGAGTTGCTTCGGCAGACAATCCAAACGAGCGCAAGCAGCACGATCTGAATCCTCCCCCACTCTTCTCATCGCGCTCTGGTCCGGGGATTGCTCCGCTAAACATTTCAGCCAGGGGAGGTGGGGACACAGCCAGGACAAAGTGGCTTCTGCAGAGGACAGAGAGGCAGGAGGGAGAAGAAGGAGCTACASAGCCGAGCAGAGGCACAAGGAATCTTAGGGAGACGCTGGTCGCTGCTTGCCGACTTTGAAAATTAAATTCTCCCCGCAGTGCAAGATTGCAGCTCTGTCATGCCAGCATCGGAGCTTTGTTAAATAAGTTTGCACTCCTGCTCACTGTGGAATAGATGGAAATCAGGCATCTTTCTAAAGATGGTATTTTCCTGTAAATACCTCTGTGCCTGGTGATATTATTTGCACATTTATCCACTYGGGCCCTAAAAGTATTCAGATAAAAAGAATCTATATCTGGCTAATTAAAAATCATTAACATCATAATGTCTTATTGGTTTTATGAATACTGCCTTGTCTTTCTTGACTTTTCCATGCAAATCAGGAACATTTTGGGTCTGATCCTCATTTGCCCTGAGGCCCATTTACTCCATACAAGAAAAGTCAATCAGCCTCACAAGGAGAGCACGCGAGGGCTGCACCCACTGCATTAAAAAAGAACCCAATTCTTGAACATGGAGTGCTGTGTGTCCATTGTGGGCTGGTCCCACAGACTGCCCAGGAAAGCGTTTTTGCCAACATCAGTTATTGTGTCCCCCACAAACCACTCATAGCCTTAGGTCTGTTGTGACAATTAGTGATAAATCACTGCTGGGAGTTTGGGACATCCWCTGGAAAAGCTCCCAGTAGCCAGTTACCAGAACAGTGCCAGGGCACACAGCAACATCGTGCTTCATATTCTCTCYGTTTTTAATGGTGAGGGGAGGAGGGTCACATTTTAGTTCTGCATATAGTGTGTCAGGGTAAAATAATGTTCTTTTCTGGCAGCACTGAATCAGCRCACATCCAAAATTTGCCTTCTTCCRCTGCAGATGCTGCCCCCATGGAAATCAGTGAAAGCCTCAAGCAGGCATACAAGGGCAGGATTTAGCCCATAAATCACAACCCAGATCATAAATACATGCTTGAACCYTCCCTTAATATGATTCATTAAGAAGGAGCTTTTACGGTTGGGGTGGTTTTAATTATCATTGTGTAATTTTATTGTTATTGTTTCCATTAAACATTAACAAACATTCCTTATTTTTGGTTAACAAAGATCTTTCTTAGATTTCACAGTAGTTAATGAAAACCACATAAACACATGCAGAAAGAGACCAGGACTCTCATTCAATTAAATATAAAACTTAGAGTAGGAGRTCTATAAAAATCCAGATTGTAATGAATCATAAATAAATATGGAAAACTAACAACTGCCTTGGGTAGAGCAGTGAATTTATAGCCCAAAGATTTGCATTTTTAAGGTTTGTGTTGTTGTCTGTGTTGTGTTCACAAAAGCTGTGCATCCTCAGTGCCAGAGCCCCCGGCCTCAGATCATTTCCTTGGCTTTCTGCAGACAAACCCTGCAAATGSCATCATGCCCTCAGCTAAATCTTCACCCAGAGTGACCTCCTGAACCTGAACTGAAGCCATTCCTGATCAATGAGTGAGGGATCACATGCACACCACATTTCCCAGGTATTTGGCTGTTGCTGGGATGGAGACACATCCAGCAAAGCTGTCCCCACGTACACTGTGATGGATGCACCCACAGTGCATGATTATCCTCCTGGACCTGTTGGGGGCAGAGGAATGCAGGGTTCCTCATTCTTGGCTTTTCCCACACCAACAGAGGGGTCTTCAGGCATTTGTTAGTCTGAGGTTGTTCTGGTTTTCYGTATTGATTTGGAAATAATTGCCTSTAACTTCCAGCCAGCGACTGGCACGGGTAAGAAATGAGATGGATAAAGGATGCTTTGACTGCAGACACACAGCCCCTGAACCCACTCACATCCAAATGAAATGTTGTTGAGAGATATGAAATAAAAAGGGTTTAGCTATGTTAAAATAAATAGTTGGGTTTATATCAGAACAATCCCATAAGGATCATTACTATTGGGATAGCTGTGAAAGCCACATCTGGCACATCCACRGGCTCCTGTTCATCAAATGGCATCGAGCCACTAGTGACCAGCCTCAAAAGTCATGTTCCARCCTCCTTCAAGATTAACCCCCACATTTTAGCTTTGCAAGTACAAGGAAAAGATTGGAAGTTCTTCCAGTACTTCTCCSAGCAAGAGCAAAGCAAACTTGTCTCCAGATCAACCAGAGGTTCCTCTCTCTGCTGGAAACACAGGAATGTCAGCATTGAAAGAGTTAATGGGTGAGAGAAGTAAAATGATTTGATAATGGCATAAACTCTGGGGCATCTGCTGGAGCGTTATGGGTGTGTGTCAGTCTGTCTGACACAGCTGTTGCCATGGTGGCAGAGTTCTCCCAAAAAAACACAAAAAGCGGACAGGCTGGAGGAGCGCCTGAGGAAAACACAGGAGAGGGGAGATGGCTGCAGAGGGAGAGGACTCGGCCTTTGTGGGTGGAGCTTGGTGATGGTACTGTGTGCCAATTAATGTAATAATGAGTCTCRTGAGCTCCATGGTCTTTTCCAGCAGGACAGATGTTCCAAGGGCTGGAGCCAGCTGCTGAAAAAAAAAAAAAAAAGAAATCCCTGGGAGTTTCACCCAACCTAACCTCACCCCATTGCTCCAAGGAATGCAGCACGAGGCAGGGAACTTATGCCTGAAGTATTCACAGGGACTTGAGAAACAAGGCTTTCCCAGGCAGCCCAAGGTTTTGAAAAATGTGTCCATGTGTGTGTGCTGCAGCTGTTTGGACAGGCAGGGGTCTAGMTGTGACCCTTAAAGCAAGGAAATCCCTCAGCTGCTGGCAGCCCTGGGAGCCCTAGGTGCACATGAGCTGGGGTCAGRTGGGTTTGCAAAACCCAAGGGGGACCCAGACTGGATATGCTGGAAAGGAGGACACCTTTGTGCCTAAAGGGRCTTGGAGGGATGGGCTGGGGAGGGTTGGGACAAGAAAAATTCGGATGGGAGCAATGGAAGCCTGGTGGGGAGAATTTGAGGTATTTGAACACCAGAGCAGGAGAGAGAGGGACTGCAGGAGCTGTGTGTCACAGGTTGATGGAGTTCCTGAAGACTTAGGAACCACTTAGGCCCTCGACACGCTGCTCCACACAAACATCCAAGGAATCCCTCAGCTGAAGCTGAGTCAGCACTGCCAAAGCGAGAAGCCCCACTTGACCAGGGTCTGATGCTGGCACAGAGAGACTGTGGAGTCAGAGTGGGGATTTGTGGCCCCGGAGTAGGAGACCTGAATTCCAACACTCTGGATCACGGACACTGTGTCAAATCAGGCCAGCAAGGGAGATTTAAGCAGGGGGCACCTTACACAACGGAGAGGGTTTTGACTGCATTGGGGTTTGCACTTCTCACAGTGTGCAGTTTTCATCATGTTTGCTTTTCCCTCCATCTCACCCYTCTGGAAAGAGAAACTCACGGCCCAGTGCTCCCGAGGGAGCCAGCTGCTGCAAATTGGGAGCTGCACGTGTGACCAAGGGGTTCTGTTCCAGTTTCAGTGGGAGCACTGACAGCCCAGCAATGTGAAGCTCCGTGCTGACACTGGCCAGGCTGCAGCTCCTGGCACCAGCACACAGCTCGTGTCGCTCCAGCGCGGCCAGYGAGCATTGCAGAACAAGTCACAAGTATGCTCGACAAACCACAAGCTTAAAAATAAGGGAAAACACATTTCCTCTCCTCGCCAAGGTGGGAGAAGATAGGGTTTCCTCAGGCATTGCTGCGCTAGCACGGTGAGGTGGGTCCTGGCTGGTGTTTGAAAGCAAAGCCAAAACCAAACAGCTGCATTTGGGAGGGCGGGCTGGGGCCACCCGCACACAGAAACCTCTGTGCTCACACACAGCATGAGCAGCAAGCYGTGGTCAGGATGGAGATAAAGGTGRCTATTTTCATGGGTCTGATGCACAACTGCCATGTCATGATAATTAACACTTCTGTACCATTCTTTTCKCTGTTCTACCCTTCAATCGGGTGAAATAATTTTCTAGTCTTGTTACTTTCCTATTACGCACAGAGCTAATAAAAGTTACCTTGGATGTTTTGCTAAGCATGTTTTAACTCTATGTGCTCTGTTTTAATCTGGACCTTCAGCACCAAAAAGGGACAACATTACAAGGATAAGTGGTTTATATGCCAAGAGCCTTTTTTTTTTTTAATTGATAGACTATTTGGTTTTGAAGGATTGTTTACAGATTATTTATCGTAGTCTCTGGTGTCCAATTCCAGTATCAAGGAGATGGACTGCAAATCCTTAATTATACTTGCATGTCCTTTATGTATTAAGAACCCATAAAACAGAGCACATGCATGCTTCAGGCTTGTAATAGTTTGATGAAGATTTCTAAATTTTTCAAGCTGCCAGTCCATTTCAAAAGATGGATTGCTTCTCTTAGGGTTTCATCCMCCGAATTATCTCTGTCCTGATTACGTAACCACCCCATATTTTTCCTCCTGCCGCTGCCCGTGAGTGGCACCCAGAGTTCAAGGGAAATGGTGTCACTGCTCAGCATGGAGGCGACAGGCAGCAGTGGCTGAGTTGGATCCACAGGAAGGTGCTCTCAGGGAGGGAGATGGTGCACAAAATCCCAGGACACCATCACAGCCCCAGTGTTTCTGCAGGTGGCAGGCAGACACGAGCACAGAAAAGGCACATGTCCACTCATGTGGGTTTCATCCTAAGCTTTTTGCAACTCAAAGCAGTCATGTGGCAGGAAGCACAAAAATCATAACATGATGGTGGGTATCCCTGTGCTTAGGGTGTCTACAGCACCCAGCTGGAGCAAAGTAATCCATTGAYTGACCACAGRWTGATTCAGGTTGGAAAAGACCTCTCAGGTCATGGAGTATAATCATTAACCCAGCATTGTCAAGCCCACCCCTAAGCCATGTCCCTTATCACCAGATCTGATGACAAAAGATGTGGCTTTTAAATTCCTTCAGGGATGRYGATTCAGCCACAACACCCCGAGGTCCTACTGCCCTCRTTTCTCAGCCAGACTCTGCAGGAATGATGGGCAGTATTTCAGATGAGAATCAGGAGCAGAAAGCTGTGTGCTTGTTTCAAACCAATCAAGGAAACTGCGGGAATGTGCAAGAGAGAGACCTTGGGAATGTCCAAGAGAGAAACCTGCTCCACAGCACAGCACAGTGCAGCTAGGGCTCAAACAAAGCAGCAGTGTGATGTGAGCAGGTCTTGCAGCTGGCAGCCTCCTGCTCAAGGCTTGAAGGCACACGGATATGTGAATCCACAAGGAGGGTTTTGTCTGGACAGAGAGAAGGGTCAGTGCTTTCTCCTCTGGATGGTCGGAAGTCTSCGTGGCTGAGGGACAGGAATGACTGCCCCCGGGCTCCAGCTGCCAGCAAGGCTCCCCAGACATAGAGCTCCACACCAACTCCAACGTTTTCRTGTTATAAAGTAAAATATGAGAACAAGAAAGCCTTTTTATTAATATGACACTGCAACTGAGACTTCCACTGTCGATAAACATAGGCAGGGTTCTCAGCATTTTTTGCAGGAAGAAAAATTACCCCYAGCTGCCACACTGCCCTCCTGCAGCAAGCCATGACATGGATTGAACAGCACAAAAATGGTTTTTAGATTCCCTTTTCCCTCCCTGCCAGGGAGTGGCCTTTATCAGCATTACAGCTGTGTGGTTTCCTTATTCCATTGGAGCCCACACCTGCTGTCCATTTTTGGTGGAAGAAGTTGCAGTGTGGGTTTGAAGCCTGGGGTGTTCTGGCTGCTGCTCTCCCCACTGCTTGCACCTTTCTCCAGGAGCAGCACAAGCGTCCCAGGGATGAGGGCTGAGGTGCCCACGCTCAGGAAGGGGTGGTGGCTGCTKCTCCTGGCATTGTGGTGCAGGGGATGCAGAACCACGGGGAGCAGCTCAGGGTACACCGGTACATCCTGGTGTGGGTTTGGGGTGTCAAGATCGAGCCAATCCCAACATCAGTGTAAAGAAGGGCAAAAAGCGAGTTCAGATGGGCACACATACCAGTGCCAGGAACCCACCCAGTGCCAGGGCAGCTTTTGGGACCCGGTGGGTGCAGGTGCCTGGCTTGAGCCCACCCCAGCCCTGTCCRGGCACCCTGCACAGCAGCAGACGTGCTGCACTTTGGCTGATCCTGCWGCCTGGAGCAGGGCCAGGACCTCCTCCACGGGCCTTTGAAACCCCTGCCCTCCCAGCACAAGCTGAGGCCTTAAAATAATCAGGGGTGGGGGAACGGAGGGGAGAGCACGGGAGAGGGCAGCAGGAGGGGAAAGGAGAGAACAGGAGAGGAGCAGGAGCAGGAGCAGGGGGAGAACACTCCTCACTGCCCAGGCCACAGGACCCCCTCCTCCTCTCCCACCCTGCCAGAAAGAAGCGTTTGTTTCCAGAGGATGAATTGCAGCCCCTGCACCTGTGGTTATCAGCTTCAATATATTTTAAATTTAACCTGCATCATCTATTTATACATCCAGCGGAGAAATRCGTTTTTCTCCAGCCTCAGGGTGGGGGCAGCAGCCCAGGAGAGGGAAGCAGGGTTGGCTGGGGAAGCTTTACAGCCAGGCTGATGATCCAATTAAGTCAACAAAGCGCCCCAGTGATGTGATCTGAGGGTTCAGGAGCTGGGAGTRAAGAGGGAACTGTGGCAGAAGGCAAAGCCAAGCAAACATATGGAATAAGTTACAGGGSAGACGGTTGAGGCAAAGTGCAGAAATGAGTTCAAGAGATGCCTGGGTTTTTCTCAAGAGAAGGAAAAGGATTCGAGGGGGTCTGCTTGAAAAAGCAGGAAGGGGGGATTAAGATAAAGCCAAAAGATGGAAGCCTGCTGTGCTGACTCGCCTTTGCTTGTTCCCGGAGCGCATTTTTTGCCTTCTTTTTTTCTCTGCCTTTTCATTTGACTGTAGCAGGTATTAATGTAATTAAAAGATGCAGGAACTACTGGAGAGATCAGCAGTAAGTTAAGGGCACACAGAAGGGAGGAGGAGTGGGAGCTACCTAGCAACCGACGCACAGGAGCCAGGAAAATGTACAGACAGGCAACAACCAGGGGAAGGAAAATAAAGCCCAGGACCATGAAAGACAATCTGAGACACTGCATCCCCCAAGTCCTGCAGGGGGATGAGCAGGAGAATTGATGGCCATACAGTGAGCTGAAGGATGTTAAAGGAGTCTCRGGGTCCTGAGACAAATTCTCACCTACCCCCACCTCTCTGCTGCTCTGGCCTTGTGCCACAGCTTGGCAGTGTCTGAGCTCTGGGCAACATTTCTGTGATGCYTGGGAGAGGGCTCAGCTCACCTGGCTGGCCTGGCTGGGGTGGTGGTGGCAGGGGAAGGAGGTGAGAACACAGACGGGTGGCTGACAGTGCTGAGGGCAGCATGAGTGAGAGCTGGGAGCCCTGAGCAGCAGGGCTATTTTGGCCTCTGTGTAATCCCCAGGGGTCACACCATCAGGAAAAGTCTGTCTGGTGGCTCCAAAACCCCACCTCAGTGGGGTGAGCTGTGGAAGGAGAGGCTGCTGGTCTGCAAAGAGTGTCCCTGCTATGCTTTGACCTGCTTAAGAGTTTTTTATAAAACTTATTTACAGTTAAAGCCATGCGACCTTTTATTTCGGGCAAGACCTCATGTTTGATCCTGTAATTGTGGCAAGATTTGTATTTTAAAGAATACACTGTTACAGAAAATGACACCGGAGAAGTGCTCATCCTCTGTCTCACTGTGCTTTTGGGAAAGACAGGAGCTTTTGTCCAGCAAGCCAACCCACTGTTTCCTTTTTGAACCTCAAGTTCATGTTTTTATTATTGGATGTAAAAATTGTTTGGCTTCAAAGCATGGTGAATTTCCCCAAAAGGTCGAGCAAAACTGGATGAGTTGTCTTTTAATTTACTAAGCTTAAAAAAATGTCCCTTGCCCAGTTTGAAAATTTGCCCTGTGTATCTTTTCTTTGATGTGGGACTCTATTTACTAAACTGCTGGTACTGTGGCACGGAGTTTTTCACCCAGCTGAAAAGAGCTGAGAAACTATTTCTAAAAAATTATGGCATAATTGAGGAGTTGAGGGGTAAAGAGGGAGAAAGAATTTTTAGCCATCCTGAGGCTGGTTGTCTCTCCCAGTGTTACATCACTTTGCCATGGGCTTTCTCCCTGGGCAGAAGCAGCTATGGGACWGAAAACAAGGGCTAGAGCTCCAGTGCATGTTTTAGGGCTGGRCCCAACCCTTATTTTTATTTATTTATAGGTATTTATATATTTTTATTTCTATATATTGCACGCTGCCCCATATTAACACCAGCAGCTTCTGCCATGACTTCCCTTGGTACTCTTGCATCATTAAAAGTAAGTGCATTCATGCTTGCAGGATCAGGGACTTGTTTTGAAGTAATGGATTTGTTGCAGAATTATAGCTAACTAGCTGTGTCTTCTGGAAAAAAAAAAAAAATTGGTTATGCTGGTTTTTGAGTTTCAGGCCATTAAAAATTACCCAGAATGTACAGTCACTCAGTAGCAGCTTCGTAGATAAGGATTTAATTATAAGCCCTGCACTCACTTATACTCTTTGAATACCAAATGTATTTTGTGATTGCTTTCAGAGCACACTATTTTTTTTCCCCAGAAATTTGAAGGCAATTGAGCAATTTTACAGTCTGGAGTCCTGATTCAGCAGCCTTCCCTGTTCAGCAAAGAAATGATGTGYTTAATTCCAATGGGACTCGGGAATATGCCTAATTGGGACCAATGTTTAAGATCACATTAAAATTAATATMTTAATTTTTGTACCATTTTTGTGCCCCTGTGTGGAACACAATTTGGTTCCATGACTCAAACTTTTATATGAAGAGGGTTTTGTTAAATCTCCACTTGGCTGCAGATRTTCTTGCAGGTACCACACAAAGCCCAGAAGGTTTAATGGGAACAGTAGTTGGTATGTAAAATACTTTGAATATGTCCTGTGTATTACAGCTTATGTATGTATGTATGGTGTTTGAACAGCACGTATGCATTCAAAGGAGGAGGAAGAGAAAAGGAGACTTTGGAGATGCCCTTGGGGGGTTTAGCTGAGCAGCTCAGCATAAGGATAGCTGAGAGCAGGCTTGTAGCTGGAAATTCTCCCTGGCTGATGACAGCTTCCAGCTTCTTTCTGTTGTGGGGGGAGGTTTATGGTCCATGTGTGTGTATTTTTGGGGTTGTGTTTAGGCAGTTTTTTTTGCTTTTGTTTTTGCAGCTTTTCCTGCTTTCTTTTGCCTTCCCCATCTCACATCCCAATTCTTGGAGAGTTAGCACACACTGACCCAGGCTCCAGCACRAGCTCTGGTCAGCTAAAAGATTTGTACTCAGTCTTTCCTTGCCCTAAACATTTGGCTACTGGCCAGGCAGGCCTGATATTATATCTTCCTCCAACTCTGGCTTTAAGCAGAAATTCCATCCTTTTCTCGGTGAAAGTTTATAGCAGCTGCTGTTCTTCTGGGGAACAAATCAGATCTGATGAGCTTGCACTGCCTCGTGGAAAAGCCATTTTATTCAAAAATTCCTAAGCAAGCCAGAGTCAGCACAGYAGGCTTTGTCCCAGTGCTCTGAATGATGCATGAAAGGTACTGGGGACTGACCTGGGGGTGACTGGAGAGCAGGAGCCCTGTCCCTGAGATCTGCCCTTTTTTCCTGCCTTCTCATCCAGTGGGATCGGGAGAGAAAAGGGTGATGATAAATAGATCCTGGAGAATTTGTGGGGAGCATTGTGATCCCTTAGCCAGGGGGGTTAAACAAACACTTGTGTGCTAATGGTGCTGGTACATGTTTGGGGGCACTAAAAGAAATGTGTGGGGTATCAGAGAAAGCACATGGGAAATGGTGCCAGCAGTTTTGTCCTGCTTCCATCAATGCCAGAGAAAGGGGTGATCAGCCAAGGGATGGGATCCTGTGCTTACAGGTGTCTGAGAGAGAGAGAGAGAGAGAGCATCAGGTAATAGGACCTCCAGTTTGGTCTGGAGCTGTGATCTTGCACGCCTGAACCTTTATTAAAGATAAACTTCACCTGAATTTTCCCCAACAGGTTTTTTTTTTATTCTTTTTTTTTTTTCACCAGTGTGAAAGATAACTCCCGCCAGCTCTTAACTTCATTACACCAAAATGCTTCTGGCCATTTCAAATTGCAGGATCCTTTGTGCCTCTGCTGTCYGTGGCTTGCCACGAAGATGAGGAGGGCAGGACTCTGGGAGGGCCATATCCCTCTGATCCTGAAGTGCCCCAGCTGCACAGCTTCACTCCACTTGTGTTCATCCTCCCTCTTCCCTTGCTGTTGGGGCACCAGCAAACTGAGCTGAAGCCCTGTGAGACTTCCCAGGTAGGAACCACAGCTCTGAACCCACACATCACCCCAGAGCCACAACACCCTCATCCAGCACATGTGCCAGTGCCCAGCCTGGCATATCTCATATCACATATCTCATGTCAACTTTGCTGTGCACTGGGTCTTGGGCTCTTTGCAGGCACCCTGCTCACTGCAGACCATGCCATTAGACCCCTAAATCACAGAGCATCTCCCCAGCATCTGCTCAGACCAGGAGAGTGCACTCCTGCCCAACTATTTAATGCCCCTTCCCCTGAAGGAATTCAAGCTCTGAGGAGCTGGGCAGGTGCCAATCCCCATGGAATACCCAAGGTGAACACATCTCCATTCCAGCCCCTTTGTGAAAGCCCAGCCGGGGACAGCAATGGATCAAAGGACAGTTTTCCTTTGGGGAAGTCACTGCCAGCACATTCTACTCTGCTGTACTGCCAGGTAGTAACTGGGTATTAAATAAGGAGTGTGGAGGTTTCCTCACCATTACAATAACACTGCAAACTGCTATGTTATTTATTGTCATATCATCTTTTGCCAAGGGCTTTAGCTCGTCTATTCGTCATTAGAAGCAGAAGCGTTTGCAAAACAGTTTAAAAAAAAAAAAAAAACATTTTGTGCTGTTATTCTTCGGCTTCCATTTCCAAGCGCTCTACCTCGGGAACACGGTGAGACTGCCTGCACACAAAACACTGCCAGATGTAGAAAGCAAACGAGCTGAGAAAACGAAATGCTTTTTATCATTTCTTTCAGCTAGAGTAATCGTACGTGTTACTCAGAACAATTGCAGGAATGAAATTTTCGGAGAGAAGTGTGATTTAGCTGAATTTCAAATTCCCTTTCCCCCCTTCAAATTCCCTTATGTCTGGGTTGTTGTTTTGAGGTTTTTTTCCACACTAGCTGGAATTCGTGCCTATGCCTAGTCACCCTGGAGGGTCTCTTGGGCTTTCCATGGCATGAACAACCTCAGAATACCTCAAAATACCAGCTCTGCCCGTCCCCCGCTTTCTCCTTTAGCAGCAGCCTGTGCCTCAGCCGCTCAGAGCAAACAGCCACAGCGCGCCGGCGTTCGCGCCGTGTTTGCTTTTCTCCCCCCTCGAGCAATCGACGTGTAATTGCAGAATATTTGGAGGAAGGGCAGAAATGAGGGTCAGGACCTCGCAGCCCACGTCGGCCAGCTGGCCCTGCCGCTCTTACGTGACGGGAATGGGCAGCGAGCCCGGGTTCGGATGGAACGCGTGGGATGAGCAGCGGGAGCCGCAGCGATCCCGGCGGATGGCGATCCCAGGGCGGTGCGATGTCTGTGCTGAGCCAGGCAGGCACAAACCCGCCCGGCCCCTCTGTCCATCAGCAGCCACTGGCTATCGGCCTTTGTCATTCACATGATGATGTCCCCGTGTCTGCGCCCTTATTGGGCTCGTAATGTTTAGCAGCCTGTCAGGCAGCTTTAATTGGTTTTTCTCCGGAGCGGGCTGTGAGTTGGGGGATGCTGCAAAAGGCTTYAGCAGAGGTTCAAATGCAAGGCAGTTCAGGCTTAAACGCGCAGGATCGCGGGATTAAAAGCAGCGTTAGAAACGTGTCCTTTGTGATGCGCCTGGCGGCTCCCGGGRCCGGCGCTGATGAATGCACCCAGCTGATGGAGGGAGGAAGGGAGGGCAGAGCCTGACAGAGGAGCCGCCGCAGCCAGCACAGCTGAGAGAGGGATGCCTCTCAATCCCTGTCTGTGTCCCCGTGCTGCTGGGAACCCCTGAGTCCCCCCAACACACAGGCACCCCTCCCCAAACCACYCTCCGGCCCCAGATGCAGATCAAACCCTCAGCTCTCCCTAACACAGGACACTCAGACCCCAGACCAGCACCCTGGCATTGCTCTGCCCCTTTGCTTGTTTCCCCCTGCCCACCCACCAGTTTCCCTACCTCACTACTTTCCCCAGTCCCACAATCCAATGCCCCTTTCCATGGCACCAGGAACAGCAGCACAACACCTTTAGGCCCATCTGCCTTAATTTTATCTGTTCCCAATCTACTGAAACCTTTGCATGCAACATCCCTCCTATATCCTATATATCCTATATATCCTTTATATCCTATATATCCTATATATCCTATATATCCTTTATATCCTATATATCCTACATAGCCTATATAGCCTATATAGCCTATATATCCTATATATCCTATATAGCCTATATAGCCTATATATCCTATATATCCTATCTACTCCAGACCAAAGGCACTGGGGAGGGTGGCCATGTGCTTTTGCACAACCCGGGAATAATCCTGCCACGACCTAGGGCAGGCCCGTGAGCCAGAAATAATAATTCCAAATATTTTAAACAGCCAGAGGAGTCTGGCTGAGATAAAATGTCATGGGGAATTCCCTGCCAGCACAAACAATACGAATTACAGAATCAGTAACACAAAGTATCATTAACTGTTCTGGCCCTGCAAAAATAGGCTTTGTCTCAGCACTCCGAAGGCAGCATAGGGTGGTTTGAGAAGGGCAAGGCTGGTGGCACAGGGATATGGCTGAAAAGAAGCCAATTTGTGGTTTTGTTCATGGCTTTTGTGGTGTTTCATGACCTCCCTGGTGGTGTACATTCTTCAGGGGTCGGGCTGACCTGGCTCACAGGGATTCAGATGTTAATTTTACTTTGAATGCAATAGAAGTGGTCAGCCTGGCATTTGGGACATTCCTGATGCTCCTCAGCAGGTCGGAAAGGCAGCTTGGCTCTCAAGGAAGCACGTGGCCTGGCTCGGCTCCTTCTAAACTGAAGGCAAGTTTATAATGGCCAAAGTAGATAGTTACATCAGATTTTGAATATTTAATGAAAAAAAAAAATTCCTGGTGTGGAGCAGCTCTGGCTTTCCTCATRTTTCTCAGTCCACATTCACTCCTGTGCCATGAGATTCCCACTCTGCCAGGCAGTGCATTGTACAGACCATTCATATGGACTGGCTCCTCAGAGCAGCAGAGGTGAACACTGCACAGATATTTAACTGTAATAACCCTCACATTCAAGCACTTTGCAGATGTTTACTGCAGGCAGCAATATCTCAGTCCTACGGATAAGAGAGTTTAAGAGAGACAAGGATAACCTGAATTGCCCAAGGTCCCACAGAGGAGAGGCATGGTGTGATATCAGAGCAGCAGGTCTGGTATCCTCACCTTACAGACCCATGCAAAGCCTCAAACCTTCCTATATTGAAAGAATTCTCTCTTTAGGGGAAACCAGTGATCCAACTCCCATCCTATGTCCATTTGGCAAGTGCTTTTCACACCCTATGAACTGCTCTTGAAATCTGAATCCTCATGGTTCAAGATGTTTGTCAGCTCCAGGTGACCATWAGTATTTTTAAAACCCGATGGGAACAAATAGTTTATTTTTAAAATGCTGAAATATTCAACGAGATAAAACCCATTTGCTTAGAGAGACTTCTTGTGCAGCTAATCAGCTCGGCAATGCATCGTTTTGATAGAAAGCTCTCCCCTCTTCGCTTGGTAAACATGGCATACATTATTCCTTTCTGCAGGATGATGTTAAATAAGGGAAATGCGCTGCAGACAGGGTGGTTTCCTGTGCTGCTGGTTTGATTCAGSCAGTTTCCAGATGACAAGATCTCAGATCCAAGAGGGACATGGCAACTACTTGTGGGGGTTACAAGCAGCCCTGCCACTGCCTGCCTTGATGTCCTTGGTCTCACCACTTGGCCTAAAGTTCGCTAATTTTCGGCTTCAGGAAGGGCTGTGGGGTTTACAGATCAGGTTTTTTATGCGACTCCCATTCCCTGAGAAATGGTGAATGACAGCAAAATCTTGTGTGGACCCACCAAGCTCCTGGAACCTGCACATGGAGGCAGCAGAGGGGATCCAAGCAGGCAGGATTAGGCAGCAAACACACCTGGTTAGGATGCAGGAAGAGCCAGAGGATGGGAGCTCGTGAGCGAACATGCTGGCACAGCTTAATCGGATGGATGCTCATTCCAAGGAGGGAAGGAGCTGGCTGCAGCCTGCAAAGGATGTTGGCAGCAAGGAAAGGCAAGGATTCACTCCCCAATCTGCTTTGCAGAGAGCCAGGATGTGATTTGGGGTGTAAAGCTGTATTAGTGTCCAAAGTGCTGCTTGGCTCGCACAGGAATCCTTTGTGTCCTTAATGAAGGGAAAAAGCAGGGCTTTATCCCAAAACTTTGTGTATAATCAGATGCCGTGTTGTAAGGGCTCTGGAAAACACACCAGAAATAATGATTGGGAGGAAATAAAAGGTTCAGTTCAAAACAGTGTGTGATTTAAATAAGAAGTGAAAAAGAAAGTGCGCAGGATTTGAGCATCGGAAGAATGAACTTTTAATTCATTTGCATTGAGATTATAGGGGGAGGGGCAGCGTTTAAACYGGTATAAAAAACTAGTTTAGATGTAAATGAGAGATAATGGTCTTTGGTAAGGAAATAAGCAGGGGGATGAACTTTGGCCGTCAGGAGCCCGAAGAAAGTCCTGGCGTTGTCCCTGGAGCTGGAAGCCCCAGATGCAGTAATTAGCAATGAGTTTGCAGATCTCAGCACCGGTGGAACAAAAGGGCACCACTTCAGAGCTGGGCTGCCAGCTAGGAGAAGGGGAGGTGAGCTGGCATGCCACAAGGGTTCATTACCCAGCAGTTTGCAGAGGGGAAAAGAAAAGATCCGAGGCTGCAGCCTGGGGCTGGCATAAAASCAATCTAGGGTTTGTGGGGTTTAACAGTTTCCAGAGCCCTGGCATTTTCAGCTGAAAAATTCCCTCAGCAACTGAGCCAAAGGGGTCGAGATTTTTAAATAGGTCTTGCCATGCCCATGGAGACAAGGGCTGCTGTTCTTTAACCCTTACAAGTCCAGATGATTAGTTTGGAGCAGCAAGGCACGCTACTGGAGAGATGCAATTCGGTTTGTAATCATCTCACAGTGCCTGTGCTCATCTCCTCGAGAAGGAAGGAGGAGTAGGGAACAGATCACAGACTCCTGCCATGCTGCCTCTTTCTCCCCTCAGCCCAGGACACTGCACAGGCAAAGTTAAAGCCGTATCCATCCAGCCCATGTGCATCCCACATCCTGCACGAGTGTCATTATCCCAAGCTTGGCCAGAGATCTGAGCTTTGTTACTGCTGTTATTTCTATCTGTTGGAGAAGGGCTTGTCCTGGTTTGCTCTGGGAAGAAGCCCAGCTCTCCCCCCAGGRTCTCTCAGCTCACAGAGGGATTGATTGATCTGCTTATTACTATCATGTTATTATTATTTAATCGCTCTCAAGGAATGGCCTCCCTGGAATGCGGCGTTTGTTTCTGCTGAGGCCATCATGGCCCAAATCCTCCGGCCCAGGAGGGCAGTTCCTGGCGTAGCAACCCCCCTGCTCTGGAAAGAATGTCCGTGTGCACCACAGAGCCCTCGCCACGGGTGCTCTGATGAATGCTGCTTGTTGCAACTCCCCACAGCCCGCCTAATCCTGGCCAGATTTGTTACAGATTTACATGCAGAGTGACCTGGTTTCTGGGTCCTGTCAGGGAAAATATAACTCTGCTGTCATCTGAGTGATGCATGAGGCAGGCAACCCCCAGGTCAGGCCCAGGCTTCACGTTCCCAGGACTGGTGGAAGAATGAGAATTATCCCCCTGCTCCTGTGCCACTGCACTTAATACCCCATATGGAACCTAAATACAGCTGGGGGTTCTGCCAGCCAAAGGTTCTGAACCTTCACAACATCACTGAGCAAGTCCTCATCCCTCATGTGAAGCTTTCACTCACGTTTTGCAGGTGCCACTCTTTTTATCAGTTTCTTACCACCGCGTGTCAAGCAAAGCCCACCACAAGGATCACTTCTCTCCCTTCCTCCCTGGCTTTTCTGTGTTAATCCCATTTCTCCAYAGCACTGCCTTGCAGCTCCTCCACCCATGCACTGCCTGCTGTGCCCTCACCCACTGCCACACTGCTCCGAGGTCCTTGCTCCTGCCACACAGAGTGTCCATGTGCAAGCAGGGAGGGAAGGGAAAYAGCCTGGGCTTGCTGCAGACTTGTGCAGCTGCTCAGAGCTCCAAGCAGCTCTGGCTTTGCAAAGTGGGTGCCGGAGCCCCATTTTTCACTGATGGACACTGGGAAGCATTTCTGTGTCTCTGCAAAAGGCATAGGGTGTCCCCGACAGGAGGAGGAGCAAAGGAGGAATCTCTCCTCCCTCCTGCACACCTTCCCAAACCTGGACTGGGACACAGCTCACTGCAAACCTGAGGCTGGAGCCTGGGCCCTGCAATGAGGCAAATCAAGCCCAGCAGAAGGGAGCTCCATGGCTTCAGCAGAACCCGGGCTGGGGAGCCACGGGCTGCACCACCGTGTTTTCAGTGGAGTGTGCACAGGAGGTGTAAGGTCATAACCCAYCCCTGACACCCGTGCCCCAGCATGGGCCTGAGCAAGCTGTTTGGTCTCCGAGGCTGGAAATGTGCCATATGGCACCCTGGCCTCGGGGAGGGAGATRTCTCTGGTTCAGCCCAAGGCTTCTGAGCAGGCTGATGGCTGAACACACAGAAATGGATGGAGAATTGGTATTTGAAATGCAGAGGTGAAGGGAGGAAAAGCACGAGTCCCTCCTCAAAAGAGCAACGTGCTAACATGGGCAGCAACCATCTGTCCAGCGTGCTGGCTGGCCTGCTCCAGGCAGCGTGCAGCTGGCACTGCCAGGGGCACAGCTCCACTCTGGGATGGTTTGAACTTCCYTTTTATTGAAGAAACTGCAGGCATTCCCAGCCAGATTCACTGCTGGCATCGTCCTTAGCTGCATGGCTACAGCAATGCCAGGAGCAGATTCAGCTCCAGGACTTGGCTGTCTTCCAAAATGTGAATCGGCACYGGGAAAAGCTGCTAAGGTGGGATCCTCCTGGTGTGGAGCAGGGCAGAGCTGTCCACAGCCKGGGTAAGTGAAAGGCCATGGATGGGGAGTGGAGGGGAGTGCAGGCAGGAGGGTTGTGCATCCTGCAGAGCAGTTTGTAACAACCACTCTTGGAATGCTGCACTGCATGGACTGGGATTGCAGGTGTTTCCCTTACCTGTCACGTAAAGCTCTGCTAATTTGGCAGTGTTATAATCGTCTTTTTCTCCCTCGCTTGCTTTTCCCAGCAAGAGAATTCTGGATCAGCAGACCCAGTTTACATTTCACACCCTTCCCTGAGCACATTTGGGAAGAGCAGGCAAGCTTTGGTCTGGAAGCCAAAGTGTGCTTGGAACCTACTTCTAATTCCCAAAAACCCAGAGCTGAGCACCCACCAGCAGGCTCAGGGGAAGCTTGCACCCAGATGGGTCATGCTGCATTTGATCTCTGTCCCGCTCCTTGTCCTCTCTCTCTCATTGCCTGGCAGTTATTTAGGCAGCTGAGAAGTGTTTTGTTATCCCGCAGGTCAGGAGAGCCCAGTCCTTTGTAGCTGGGAAATCTCAGAGCCATTGGTACTCTCAGCCAAGTTTTCCCCTTCACTCCAGCACAGGTCAAGTCCCTCACTGCTGAGAGGACAGATTTGTCCAGCTCTGGGGCAAAGGCAGCCCCTTCCTCCCCCTGACCTCTTTTATCCATCATCAATTTCCATTTCCAAGCTGTCTCTTGATTAGTTTAAAAATTCCAGTTTAAAAATTCCCTGTGACCATTTCCAATGCATCTCAGGTAGAATCTCCCCAGGGAGCTGCGCCCCCTCTCCCCACGCTCCCTGTGCTCCTGGAAAGGCCRGGCTGATTGCATTCATGCATCTCTGTGCAAACCCACTTCCCTCCTGGGAGCATTTCTCTGTCTGCAGGAGGATCCCTGAGGAGAGGAGGGCAGGGGAGGGATGTGCAGAGGAACGGTGCTGTCACCCCTGGCTGCTGGAGCAGGGGCAGAGGACACATGGGGGAAGGAGCAGGAAAAGCAGGTAAAAAAGAAACAGCCCAGGTCCTTTCTTCATGTCTCAAGTGGGCTACATCACCTCTCACACCCTAGATGAGGACACCCCTGGACACACTTTGCTCTTATATATATGTATATATATATATATATATATATATATATATATATATATATATACAAATAAGAAAATCCCTTGCATGTCCCTCCCCGGGGGGGGTGAGAGCACATCAGCCAGCACAGTTTCCACAGAGGCTGGAGCAGAAAGGGAGTCAGTGGCCACCCTCAGCTTGGGGCACAGCAGGGCAGCAGAGCTCCACACAACCTCCTGAACCCAGGGCCTCGGAGCAAACACCTCTCCTGCCCTACTGAGAGTGCTGGCTACAGCATGGGCACTGTTTGAAGGCTCTCCAAACACCTCCAAAACAACTCCAAGGCGTCTCCCCCACCACATCTGCGTGTCCAGTCCATCCTCACTACCAGCACAGGTGCACGCCCCAGCTGCCCCCATCCCACTCCCCAGTTTTTATCAGCATCGACAGCTGCTCTGCCACACAGGAGCAAGCCAGAGGAACCACAGCTTTAAACTGGCTCCTGGAGAGATCTCCCAAATAGTAAATTTTCCAGTGAATCGTGTCCCAGTAGAGAGGACACTCACAAATCAGCAGCRCCCAGCACTCCAGAGCAGCCCCATGTCCTGTGGGTACAAGAATCCTTGAGAAGAGCATCCAGGGCAGAGRGGGTGGTTTTCCCTGAGTTCTCAGTTGGCAAACTGCCGGCCTGTGATGGCTCTTCCAGCGTCACTGTAATCACCGTTCCTTTTCCAGAGGCAATTAGCCCGCTTCCCCTGCTGYTTGCACAGGCCCCGCAGGCAGCAAKAGGGAGAYGGAAARATGGGAAGTTAAACCTGATTGCAGAGCCACAAAATCAAGAGGAGGACAGCAGGAGCTGGGTGTTGCCTGAAACAGGGTGTAAAGCCCTTTTTCTTGCACTGAGCAGTGGGTTGATTCCCAGCCCAGGGAGAGCTGCTGGCTCTAGGTCAGACAGCACATCGTCTGCTCACCATGGGCCTTCTGCTCTGCCAAAACCAGCTTTTGTCAAGTGATAACACAGCTCTTGGGTCTGGAAAGCAACAGTCCTGTGACACAGTTCCCTTCTGGGATGCAGGTGACAGCACCCCACCCACCTGTGGAATGTGGGGCAGTGGTGACTGTCCCCTGCCCAAGGGCCATTGTTGTGTTGTCAGCTTAGGCAGTCTGCACCTCCTCAGCCAACATTTCCCTCCAGTCTCTCTGTCTTCCCTCTGGGATATGGGTGGGTGTGGGGTGTGGACCAGCGGGAGAGGGCCAGCACCATATGTAGTGACTCTTTGCACTTGTGTTTGCTGTTTAGTTTGTTTTCCAGCTGTCATCCTGCATTGTCAGAACCCATTAAATGCGTGAAACGGCCTCTACCCGTGCTGACTCCATCCCAGTCCCACTCCCACTGTAAGCAGCAGCAGGATGTAAAATGCTGAGTTTTGCCTGAATTTTAACATTATTCCTGGTTTTGTTAGGCTTCTCCAGCCTGGTGGTATTTGCCAGGGGAYGTTCCTCACTCCTCTCAGCACACAGGGGCCACCTGAGAGCCAGGCTGGACAGTTCTGCCACCTGTCCCACCCCAACCTCAGCAGCCCAAGTCCTGCAAGGAGCACAGAAATGCCCTGTGAGGAGCCCTTGCAYGGGGCTGGAGGGGAGGAGAGTCCCCTGTCCTTGCTGCCACAAGAAAGAGTGACCAGAAGGGGAAGCTCCYTGCACATCCACTGTGGCTGCCTGGKAAAGCCCAGCCTGACACCCGCTTCCCATCATCCAAAGGAGTCCTGTGCTGCTTTGGGGTGGGCACAGCCCCTGCACCTCCCCTAGACGCAAAATGCACCCACAGAATGCAACTGCAGGCAAATCAAGCGCCTCAGGCTCAGTCCTTGCTGTACTCCAAGCGTGGCCCCCCTGCCATTCCCCACTGAGACTCGGGCACTGCTTGTCCTTGCTTGAGCCCCTTTAGGGATCAGGCCCTAATCCCAGGATGGTGCTGCCTCCTCCCCCTGCAAAAGGACTTCATCATTTCTCCCAGTGCAAAAGCTGAGGACCATCTAATCCCAGAGAGGCAGCAGGCTGTTGGGATGGGGACAGCTCTGTCCCGCTGCCCTCTCGCTCCCTCTGTCCAGGCAGGCAGAGCAAGATGGGAATGCACTCATGCCTGAGCCAGGGCTCACCTGCTCCCTGTGGGAATTGTCCCTTGGCAGGGGCAGGCAAATCTCCTCCTGCTCTGCAAGGTTAGAGCTGCTGGGGCATTCCCATCTCGTCCTGCCAAAAGCACTGCTGCTGAAATCGCACTGCTGCAAATAAAACCATCTCCTGCCTAATTACTGGGGAACAGTTCACCTTCTATTTTTAGATCAGCTTGCAAGCTTGCATTGAAGATTACCCTGCTCCTGTTTTTCTCTCTCTGCCTCTTTGCTGWACGTGTTTCTCTTYCTTCCTCTCCCCCTCTGCAAATCGTGCTGAACCAAGCCTGGCTTCCCGTAGGGTGTGGGAGCAGGGGCAGCCTCCTGCTCGGGTGCCAAAAACACTCGTTCAGAAGCCATCGACAGCAATTGCTTCAGCATTAGGTGGAGAGGGAACAGCGTTTCGCGGAGCCAGGAGCCCCTTCTCAGCTTGCCATGCCCAGCCTCCGCCTGCTGAGTGCTCCCTCCACCTGGYCACAGCCAGGGACCTGCTTCCATCTGCTCCACACGCTGTTCAAACAGCCCTGTCCAAGTTCTGCACTCTTGCAGGACCAGGGGGATGATAAAGGAAGGCAAAGATGAAGCCCTGTCAGCGCCCCAGCCTGCGGGGCAACCCGGGTATAACGTGGAAGCAGGGGACGGCTGGATGGGGAACAGAGTGTGCAGGGATGGCCACACGAGCTGTAAATCCTGCACCGAGCCGTGTGGCAGCCACGGCACCTCTGCTGGGCACAGACACTCACCCTGTGTGTGTCCGCGCCCGCGTCCGCAGCGAAGAGCTGAGGCTGCTCCATCTGCCTGCGAGCGGGACCGGCTGGTGTCACAGCGGTGCCGGAGCTGCCTCGGGGTGACAGAGTCCCCAAGCCAGGAGAGCTGAGCTCACACGGCCGCAGAAGAGCGGGGGTGACACGCTCAGAGCAGCTCCGGAGCCCACGGGAGGCACAAACCCAGCCAGAAGCAGCGCGGCCGAGCCTGCTCGGCGGGGTTAACCTCGCTCCCCAAAGCCGGTTAGGCAAATTAGCACGGCGTTTTCCCCGAGCTAATTAACTTCCCTCACAGCAGGACTAATGAGCTCCAGTTCAGCACTTGGCTGTGGCCTCCGGGGCTCGCTGCAGCCTGCGGCATCGGCTGGAATCRGCTCCCTCCGGGAAATTCCTGCTCCCCAGCACCCCGTGCACAGCTCAGCCTTCTCCACCGGCCCTGGGAGCCGCCTGCAGTTTGGGGAGAGTCTGGGATTCTCCAAGGAGCAAGACAATACGCAGCACAATCCTTGGCACCTCTGGGCAGCTCTGGAGGGACACGGGTGGGATTCCCTCCAGCAGGGGATTCTCTTTGGGAGTTGCCTTTCAGCATTTCTCTTGACTTTGGGTGAACATGGGCACAGTCCAGCCCTTTGTCCACTGCAGCCAGTGGCCACTTTTCCTTTCATTTTAGTGACCAGAGGAGAAAAATRTCTTCAGTATTCTCCTCCTCTCTTCCTGTCCCAGCAAACCACATTTATTTTACCCTCCACTCGACTCTTCCAGGGATCGATGGGTCATCAAAATGATGAGTTAGTGCCTGTAGTGACAGTGGCACTTTCCATTACTGCTGATATACCTGGGGGACACATGTCTCCCAAAGACTCATCAAGGCTGGGAAATTCAACAGAGGCTAAAACTGTCATTTGCAATGAAGCCACCCCAAAGCACAAGACCTGCAGTGCAGGCAGGACCTTCCAGACCTGCAAAGACCTCCGTGGACTCCTGGAGAGCTCCAGGGACACCAGCCCTGGCAATGTGAACACGGAGCACAGCACAGCCTTGCATCCAGGCTACTGCTGCTTTKGGGGGTATTCCCTTTCCCTTTTCASCAACTGATTTTCTCACTGAGAGCTGCTTGGATAAACACTTCTAGCTAGGGAATGATTCCATGATTCCTTTTCTTGAATACATTGCACAACTAGCAGACACCGAGGGTTTTTTTGAGATTGCATTATTATGACATTTTAATTGACTCAGGACTACGCATGTCTCAAAACCAATTTGGCCCCGACGTTTTCAGGCAAAACTATTTTCTGTCTCCATTTTGATAGATATTTTACATCGGCCAAAATGGCCTCACATTAAATAAAATAAAACCTTTTATTTTAGAGTTAATGGGTGATCCATTCCATACCCTTCCCTTCCTGCTTTATTTTCAGCCTGAAACGTGAATCCTACCTGTCCCCGCCATTGCCGAGCTGCCCGCCCGGGGATGGCTGCGGGGCTGGCGGCAGCTGGGCTGCCTGTTCCCACTCGCCTTTGTTTCGCTGCCGTGCGGGAGCCAGAGCTGAGCCAGCGCACTGAGTAATTGCAGGATTTCAGGCAAASACGAGGCTGCAAGTCGCGAACTGCTAATGAGTGGGTGTAGCTGGCAGGGGGCTGGCGAGGGACGCTTGGGGACAGCGGGGCGACAGCCRGCCGTGTGTCGGGGCAAGGGCAGCGGCTGCGCTGCTCCAGCCAAGCCGGAGGACGTGTCAGAAATGTGCCACACGTGGTGACAGCAGCGGCAGCGAGACAAACGGCCGGCGGCAGCGCAGCCCGCAAGGAGCATCCCCATGCGCGGCAGCGCTAATCTTTGATTTGTCACACCTGCACGGCTCCTCCCGCCTCCCTGCCWGCTCCTTTTGCCGAGGCACCGGCTTTGATGACGCCTGACAACCTACTGCTCCCGCTGCCGCTCCAAAACCCTCCTGGCTCCCGCCGGGCTGCCCTTCCTCGCCACGCTCCCCGGCCAGGGGCTGCCACTCGCAGACCCCGCTGGCCCCAGAACCGCGCTGCCGCCCTGTGCCTCACGTATACACAAATTCTTTGGGTTCCGGCAGAGCCGGAGGAGACCGCCTGGTTGCTGGGTACGGTGCTCGCCCATCCCCCCGTCCTACCCTCTGCAGCGACAGTGACAAGTGCCCGCAGCCACCAGCGCTCTGCCCGGCTCGTTAAGGTCACTGCCGGAGGGCTTTTAATCAGCGATGGCCAAASCCACGGCTCAGAGCAGCACAATGGCTCTAAATCCAATGACACAGCACGCAGGCACCAGCCCAGGGCCGCAGCACACATCGTTTATCTGCTCCCCTGCTCGGCGCCTTGCTCACCTGCAGCAGCAGAGCCTCGCCAAGCACCGGAGGCGAAAAGGGGACAGCTGCCAACTAAAACCATGCTGCTGCCGATACAGAGCCTGTCTGCCCCAGCCTTCCTCGGACTGGAAATATTTTCAGTCGATTAAAACCCCTCCAGTTTGTGTCATGTCTCAAAATCTTTTGGGGTTTGGCACGTTCTGAGCTAAGCTGATGTGAGGTTCCTGGAAAGGTGCAGGGTGCGGTGGCAGCCCTGCCCTGGGCCTGGGTGGGACATTCATGTTGATGTCTGCAAAGCATCACCCCAGGATCTCGTGTCAAC
>NW_026623581.1:523450-549365 GCF_030028575.1 Malurus melanocephalus | reverse complement strand
TTTTTTTTTTAAACCAACCTGCCAGGTGTTACTGCAGTTCATGACCCGTGATCCATTTTTTTTTCTTCCTTCTGACTTTATGCTTTCAATATGATTTACAAAAATTGCTCATAATAAGGCTCATTCAGCAGCTGGATAATGGTTGTCAGGAGTTAAGAGACGCTGTGGCATGTTTAGCWCAGAAGCACATTGAGTATCTGGGTCCCAAAGCTCTGTGGTTTTTAGGTAATTTCTGTTAAGGGTAGGGTGTGCAAAGGTATCTATGTGGTACCAAAAGAGCATTGTTGTAAAGGATATGAGGGTTGCAAGACGGAGCAGGGACAGTAAAAGGCCTCAGCAGYGAATTCACAGCTGTAAATCCTGATTAGAAGGGTTTGAGGTCTGGGAAAGGCTGCGTTAATCCTTTCCTAACCTTGGCCTTAAATACCTGAACCAGCGGCTCTTCCCCTTCCACATCCCCTTGGGACAGCTGTGACCTGCCTGCTGGGCACTGAGCAGGGACAGGGCGGGATGCTGACTGGTTCCCCCATCCCTTGGAAATGTTTTTGGTGTTCCCTGCACACCCAGAGCATGGGCATTTGGAGCACAGCACTCACAAAGCCACCCCCGCGGCTGAGGGGCCCCTCCTGAGAGTCAGGGGAGCTCCATTGTCGGCAGTGGGGTTCCTTCCTCACCATCATCCTGTTTCCCAGCAGGACCTGCCCTTTTGGTCCCCTTTTCTTCCTATCATCACCTCCACCACCTATGCCCATTTTGGTGTTTTTTTTTTTTTATTTTAGTGGGTTTTTTGAGACTAGAAAGAAGTGGTATTTTTGTGTCTAATAGTTTTTAGGTTTGCCCTTCTTTCTCCAGGCTGGCTCCACATAAGCCAGGGCAAAGCCTGTGGGCTAATTGACTTCATTTATTGCCTCTTTCAAGTCTTTACATCACGCAGGGGTTATTCGCTGTTGCCGCTGCTTTGCTGATTTGACTGGGGCACGGGCTTTGTTTTTCTTTTTCCCTTTCTCTCAAGGGCCTCTGTAATTCTCACCTCAGGCACCAATTACGGCTCAGCAGTGCTTTTGGGCGCTGTCCGAGTTTGGGAATCGCACAGCCTGGGGAAGGGGGAGGTTTGGGGGGAGGCAGGCTCTGCAGGAGGTGGTGCTGCGGGGAGGGGGCCGGAGGCAGCGCAGGGATGAGCTCTGGGGTTTCATAACCGGAGCTGCTGCGAGCTTTGCTGTCGTAAAGGTCTCCCCGCTGAAGCTGAGCTGCATAAACTGCTGGATAATCTGTGTTAGAGGCTTTTCCTCCCCGGCAGGGGAGCTGCTGGATGCCAGCCACATGAGTGTTTCATACTTGCAAACCTCTGCTTTGCTTCCCAATTTCAGCCGCTCTAAATTCTGCCAATTTTGCAAACAAGAAATTAGTGAGGGGTTTTTTTTTTTTGCATTGTTTATTACTAGCAACATCCTCTTGGGGTTTTGGGGCTTTTTTAATTGCCAGAAAGTGCAAAAAAATGTTTTAYTTCTCTTGAAACAAGCAAAAAACATTGGGGTTTTTTATTATTTATTTGTTTTGGCGGTTTTTTTTTTTTCTTGTTTCCCCTGAAGTGAGGGATTTCCATYGCAGCTGGGCCCTGAGTTATTTTCCTTTCCAGAGGGCAGAGGCTGGATGGAGTTACCTTCCCAGAGGTTCAGGGCACACAACTCAGTTCCACTACCACAGAAATATCACTGGAGACCTTCTCAAAGCCTCACTTGGCACAAAGAAATGCTCTCACATCAGCTGTTTYCGCTTTCATCTTCCACCGCGGCGTCTCTTCAGAAAATCAGGGTAATTAACACAGCCCCGTCTTGTCCTGCCTAACGCTTTGAGCGGCGCTCAGAGCCTTCTGCCTGATTCCTGGTGAGCGAGAAGGAGGGGGAAGAAAGAAGGCAGCAAACACGACTAAAGGCAGAGTAATGCCGTGCTAAAGACCCGAAACTGCATTGGGGCTCCCCAGCATCACCCCACAGAGAGACACGGCCCCACACGGGCAGGACCTGGCCATGGGGACCCTTCTGTCTTGGAAGTCAAGTCCTGGGAGTCAAGGGATGGGATTAAGGAGTCAGACAGGCTGCTGTCCACTGGGTAAGATTAGTCACTGCTAAAGCGTTTCCTAATCCTGGGCGCAATTGAGATAATCTAAGCACAGATTAACCAGGTCCTGCCGGAGTTAAACTCCCCGATTCCCGTTTATTTTTGGCAGGAAGAGACTGCTCGGGTGCCTCGCCAGCCCTTGGCACAGCGGCACCACTCAGGAGAATGGGACACAGAAAGTCAGGTGGCACATTAAGCTTGCAACAGAGAGCCCAAATCYTGCACTTTCATCACAAGTTTTGTGATATAGGGGTGGCATTTTGTTCCTCAGGCCCCATGTCTCAGATTTCTCTGATTGCATAGAAAACCCACTTTTCACTTCCAAAAAAAAAAAAAAAAAAAAGAGAGAGAAAGAAAACCCACCACCATCACTACTACCACCAGCATAAAAAAAAATTGGCCCTTAAATGCAAAGAAAATAATGTCAATGTAAAATCATCTTCAAGGAAGCCCTTCCCTCAAGCTTTTCTATGGGGCAAATCAGTGACTAACTCAGGAATGATCCCCATCATGTTTCCGTACAGCAGTATTTGAAAAGCTACAGGGTTTGGGGAGAAAAAAATACTTCATTTCATGATTCTCCTTTTTCCTTTCTCAGGTGAAAGCTTGTGTGGGGCTGGACACAGGAGCTGAAGGACACTCTGTTTTCAGGATGTCCCTGCTGCAACATCTGGATTTCTCTAAGTGACACTATCAGCAAAGGCCCATTGGGTTTTTGAAGCTTTGAGAACATTGCTATTATTCTTAGATATTACAAAAACTTGYATTTCCAAATAAAATAAACTCTTTGCCAAAATTTCTTAGTTTGCCTCGAAGTTAGAAAGGAAAATAAAAGCATAGGGAATGTTAAAAGTTTAAATTGATATTTCTGGGCCCTCAAAGTCTCTCTTATTTTTTTTTTTTTTTTTTTTTTTTTTTTTTTTATTTTTTAAGATGAAACAGCTGATTTTCAGGCTCTCAAACATTTCTGGATCGTTTTAAGGTAGCAAGAGCATCATGGCAAGGACTCTCATTACTGCCTTTCACTAAACTCAATACAGGATGCTTTGCATTTTGGCCAAAATGTAACTTCCTCACAGGCACAGGTGTGTCTGTGTCTCTGCACAGAAATCACAGACTGAGAGAATATGTTGGTTGTGGGATTCTCTTGCAGATCGCAGCTCCAGGGGGCACAGGGAGCTGCTGGCACCCATGSTGGGGATGGCACAGGGTGCCTGGAGCACTGCTTGGAGTCATCAGCTCTGAGAGGGGATCCCCTGGGCGGTGTGGGACAGCTCAGTCCTCTCTTTGGAGGAGCGCCCTGCCTGGGGAGGCCAGCGGCAGGCAGAGTGGGGATTGACCCCTCCAAAGGGGTACCCATGCACCTCACATCTAACCTGATAAGAGTCTCACCCTCCCCCATTGCCTCCCTGCTGCTGGCAGCCTTCCAGACTTGTTTCATTGCTTCTGTCTTAATTTCTGATGGTAGCACGCTGGCTGAGTGAGTGGGCGCCTCACTGAGCTGTGTCACGCCGCTGCACCCCAGGATCTGCTGCGCAGGTTTTAAAAACTGGGACAGGTTAAAGGAATTGATTTATTTTTCCCTACAAAGGCCACCACACCWCTAGACTGCAAGATGATTGATCAACTGACCTTTTTTCCCATTTACTGCCCTTCCCAGGAATGTGTCCACGAGCTGCGGACGCATCTGATAGGATCAAACAGCMGAGTGACTCAGGCAGCTCAAGTGCTACACACCCCAAAATTTGCAGCCTTTAAGCCCTGAGTGAAGGGCTTGGCTCAGACACACGCTGTCACCACAGTCACCTGCAGCCGTGGCAGCCTCCTGTGTGCCAGCCACCCTCCTCAGCATCCCAAACACGGAGCTGCCACTCGCCCAGCAGCTGCAGGCAGGATTGCTGCTGCCCCGGCCATCCCKCTTYCTTTCGGTGCACKCTTCTCTTCCCCAGTATCTGCTGGGATAAAGCAGAGGGCATCCAATCCTGGAGAAAAAAAAACCAACGAGTTTCCCAGGCAGCGGCGCCGTTCCGCCCTTGGGGAGCGCAGCGCCGTGGAGCGTGCTTATTAAGCAGACAGTCCTGAAGGACACTTTAAAATAAATTAAGAGGGCTGTTCCGCTCCTGCAGCTGATTACAGCCATGCCTGTTTTGTTGTTTGGGRTTTGGGKTTTTTTTCCAGAGAGCGGAAAATAATGCYTGGAAAAAATTCTCTAATTTCCCCTTCTTGCCAGAGCAGGCCTCTGTGTAATAACAAAACCACRGCGCTCGCCACTCGCTGCTCTCTTTGGGACACCCAGGCTAAGCGAAAGCACATAAATCTGCTGGAGGCCTGGGGCCAGCACGCAGCTGTCCTGACATGCTATCCACCCCCCTCCTCCCCGCCACGGCTTTAGCATCCCAAACGCAGGAGACATGCAGATCTGGAGGTAAACCCTGGTGGGAAGGAGTCCTGCAGGTCACCAGCTAAGCATTTCAGCCCAGAGCAGATCTCTCCTAAGCCACTTTTTGGAGATAAGCTTATCTAGACCCAACAGCTGAATTTAACCCTGAACTCTTGATCTTGATATTTAGCCCCTGCAAGCCAATAGGTTGCCTTGAAATTATGCACACTAGATTTCAGCTCGCCCGCTACAATGGCTCCACTGCTCCCTTAAAAGGAACCTGCACGGCTGTGCATGACAGCATCATCCTGTAATGCCCTTGGTTTCACAGCCAGCCCTGTGAGTTAGACAGGCTCCCAGCCGGGCAAAGCCTTCGATTAATGACAGTGGGGCTCCAGCGGGARAGGAGCCGGGATTTTACACTTCCACTGATAACGCATTTGAAGGTAATATTGCACAGGAGCGGATTATCACCCCGGCACTTTGCTGTGTGSGGTTTTTGGAAATTTGTTTTCAGCGCGTAGAAGCAGCTAGAAACGCTCWCTCTCTCTCTCTTTCACCACATGAAAAATGCACTTGGTAATGGTCTTCCTATTGCTGGACAAGCTGCCTGCGCTGGGGCTGTCAGCGCCGTGACASACCGGCCAGGAAGGGGCTCGCTAATCAGTTTTCCCGGCATCAAAGCAGCATCTGCTGAACGCGACGGAGGAAATTGMGGAATCCCGATGTTTTTGCGATATTGCTTAGTTGGCCGTGAAATATGGGTGGCTCCGAGAGGAGCGGCTTGTTTCTCCCTCACGAAGATAAAGCAACTTTCACTAACGATGAAGCATCGCCGAGSGATGAAGGCAGCTAACAGCGGCGCTCTGATGAGAGCGGACACCCGGCAGGGAGGGAGGGCAGGGGAGGGAGGCGTAAACAGCTTTGCAACTAAGACTTTATTAATACGGTTGGACTACTGAGGGCAGAAGGGATTTCTTTTCTCCTCTTTCATTCCAAAAGCAATATTCTGAAARCGTCTGGGTTCCCACGTTAAGCCAAGAAATTAAAGTCTTAGGAATTTAACCGTGTGTTTTCTAGCGCGATTTGAATTCGCTAGCGCGTAAGACCAGTCTTGCTAGGCAAGGTGGCTGTCTAGAATCTTGGCCGCTCTCCTGGCGAAGAGGTGGATAAAGAGCATTTAAACAGAGCCAAAGTCCCACTTCTGGGAGTTATTTGGGGCTCTACGTGCCSGCGTCACTCCTGACACTAGGGTCTGAGCTCTGCGGGCTGTCACTTCTGAAAATGTCTCTTCTTCATGTGCCTAAAGAGGCCTTTCAGCTCTTTTCTGATTAAACCTGTGACGTTTGCCACAGAACAAAAAGCTCACGGGGTCAGTGTGAAGAGGCACGATTTGGTGGGGATTCACAGAGACCAAAGGGCTCACAGCAGGTGAGGGCCRGGCCCTTCTGCCTGGAGGCGGAGCAGATATTCCCACTCCCAYGGATGCCCCCAGCCCCTCCGCAAGGGCAGCACCCCGTTCACACGCAGATTTTCCCRGCCGGAGTGTTTTCTCAGTTTCTCCTTTGGCGAGACAGCTGTGGCAGCAAAGARAGGAATTTTCTTCCTTCCTCCCCTCCCTCCCCAGCATTTTTCCTAAGGGTAAAAAACAATAATCCCAGAGCTTGCCCTGTGCCTCCCCCTGCTCGCCATCCCGCCCGGCGCTGGATGTAGGGAGAGTGCTCCCAAGGCTGGCAGAGTGCGGCTCAGAAGGGCAGGGACCGCCCGGTTTTTGTGTCCTTGGTGAGATTTTCAGACCAACTGCAGGCCGTTCGGTTGAGATCCATGGCAAAAAACACAAACCTGTTCCCGCGACCGAAGTGCACAAGCCCTTTTCATGTAACAGCCCTGTGAAATAAGCGGCAGCCGGGGATTTATGCTGTCTTTGAAGTAAATTGCATCCCGGTGCACTATAGCATGAAAGTTAAGATTTACCATTCCCGGGACACCGAAGACCCCGGTGGAAGGCAGAGAATAAATAGCACGGCGCTCTCCTCGCTGCTTTCTGCTGCGCCACCGGGCTCCACAGACCTTCCTCCCCTCTCCGCCCCTGCTTCCACTCGCATTGTGTCGGGGAARCAAATTGGTCACATCTGCATCCGGCCAGGGAGGAACAAATGTKCTGGGTAGGCAGCAAGGCGCTTTCTGAGCGGGGATACCTCAAAGTGAAATGAAAGGCTGCCCATCAAAGGTGGAAAACAGACCAGGGGATGAAAGGGATTCTTTGCTGAGCTTTGGTAAGGCTACTAGGTATTAATAAAATAATAATAAAAAAAAAATAAAAAGCACGGGGAAACTGGGGCATCCAGAGCAGCACGTTTTTTTTCCCCTCCCCTTTTCCTTTCCTCATCCCTCTGTCATCAGCGGAGGGGAGGGATCGGCGTCCCCCCATGCTGCGGCAAGGACTGTTTATCTTCACTCCTCAGGACGCTGCCATTAGCRGGGCTTCAATGTGTCGTGATGCTTCATCATTAGCTGGAGGTGCTTGATCTGGCTGGAGAATAAATGAGCCGATCCCCCCAAAGAAACCCTCGCGTTTCGTAGCCAGCTGAGCAAATATTTTGAAATATTCAAGCTCTGCAATTTCAGCGGTCAGATAAAACAAAGGGGGATCTGATACAAAAGAGCTGAATTCTTCCCTTTGCTCTCCAGCAACCCCACCGACGTCGGTAGTGGCGATGGGGAACTGCGGTCTGCACAGCAGGGAAGCACATGCCAAAGTCCCACGGAAAATCCCTGTGGTCTTTACAGTTAATCATGTCCACTTAATCATGTCCAGAGGTGGATGAGTGCTCAAGTGATGCGCTGAATCATGACGTACAGGCCATTACCCTAAATCAGAGCAGTATCTTCCAGTCCCAAAAGGCTCCATAACGCTTCACCAGCTCCTGAAGGGAAGGCAAAAACCCAAAGGGGCAGGACAGCAGAGGAGGGARGAAGAAACAGCCAGGTGTTCCTCTGCCGCTTCCCCAGCACTTTTCTAACCTCGTGAAAAGTTCTGGCAGCTCTTTAAATCCAGGCTGTGGAGATTTACAGTCCAGACCCTCCGGGCAGCTTGCTGCRTTTACTCTGGGTTCCTCCCAGCTGGCTGGCTCAAACCCCACAGACAAGGTTTTACAGACAAGTTTCAAGGTTTCTGAGGCTGACACTTACAGGCCGGGCAGCGTTTGGCCTCCTCCTCCTCCTCCTCTCTGACCATAAATTTGTCTTTTCCTCTTCTGAGCATCCTGCCCCCCTTCTCAGGCACTCTGCTGAAGCAAAACCCTCTTGCCACCCTTTCACCACAAGGGCCCAATGCGGCAGTGGGATGCTTTCCCATGCACACAGATGGATATCCAGAAGAAGTTGGAGCCTGCTGCAGTAGCCCTACCCTTGTCCTGTGTCACTGCCAGCAGCTGGGGCAGGCACGGACATTTTGGGTCCCAAAGTATTGCAGCTTTTGCTCACCCAGCACCCTGGGAAGGATTCTCATCAGCTGCAGCCTCTGTCCCCTGGTTGGGCTCCCATCTGGGAGAGCTGGGTTTGTCTGCCCRGAGACGGCGGTGCTTCCATCGCCTCCGGGAGTTTAACCCAGCAGGATCTCTTGCTGCGATGCTGCTCTGTGATTGGAAGCATTTCTCAGCCCACTGCTTGCTAGGAAAAGAAAAATACCCCAAAACGGGGGGCTTTGTGCGGAGAAGACACAGTGCTGGGGTGGGTGGATTGATGTCTGGGCAAAGGAAAAGGAGACCCCGTTCAGGGTTGGTTTCAGTCTCTAAAACAGGTGTTCCTCTCCCAGGAACATTTTTGGCATTCTTTTACAGGACTGGAATAGTATCACACATTCAGATACAATCTAAGCCCTATTTTTCATGCATGCACAGGGGAAAAGGCAAGGCAGGAGGAGGGCCTGCATGTTCTTTTTTAGGAGCCAAATACTAATGTGCCCAGCAAAACAAAATTAACCCAAATACCATGATTATGCAGGAAAAAATYTGCCAGAGAATGTCATTTCACCAGCGACATCCTGCAGTTTTCCACCAGCGAGAGTTCGAGAGGTGGCTTAGTAACAGAGTACATCAGGGCAGGCATTTGACTGGAAGCATTAAATACCTYGGAAAGGTGAATGGCCAAGGTCTTCCCGATAATTAAAATGCGTGCAGTCTTCATAGACCAAGGAAGGGACAGAACTATTGTTTAAACAGGTAATTAGAGCTGTGTTTTAAGCAAATGCGAGGCGGTAACGAGCTCCCTCAGACATGGAGAGCAGCTCCTGGTTCTGGTATTTGACTATTGTCCCCCAAGCTGCTGCYGGGGACGGCCACGGTGTTCCCAGCCCTGCTCCCTGGTGACTGCAGCTAGTTGGGAAAAAAGTCCTATTTGATTTCACATTTTTCACTCCCTGTCTCCTTCCTTTTACATTCAGGTTCAAGAGAATTGGCTGAGCCACTTTGTTTTTTTTTTTAGACCGGCAGCCGAGGAAAAAAAAACCAAAAAAAAATAGGACCCAATCAAGCCCCGAGGGAAGGGAAGAAATAGCATGAGCCAGCGCTCCGTTCTCTCACAGAGACACACACAGAGACTCTCCCCATCCACACAGGAACACAGAGCAGACATCTGGTGGAGCCGGYGCAGGGGCAGAATCAGCCACCCCCACCCTACAACCCAACTCCATAAGACTACAAAGTCTCTTCACCGGCCAAATGMGGAGGAGTCCCAAGAGATGTGCCATAATCTCTTTTCGAGCAGCCGAGGATGCACATTCTCCTGCCGGGGGRGTGGTCCGCACTGGAACTACACAGGGAGAGACCCAAACCCCACTCCGTGCCAAAAATGGGGCCGGGAAGCCGTGCCCTCCCTCCTGCGAAGGATCAATCCCTGCYTCACCTCCCGCTCGCTGCTGGCTCCTCATCAGGTTTCCTCACTGGCTGGGAGGAATTACCGGCTGCTAATTAACCCCCTTGTACGCAAAACTGGAGAAAACAATCAGACCTGGGGGAAGGCAAGGAGGCGCCTTTGCACCGTCAGCACAACCTCCCATGAAAAATAAATAAGGGCTGGACATCAGCGGCGAGGAAACGAGTGTTCAAAGGACGGTGCTCGGCTGCTCGGCTTTGCAGCCCACGGTATCTGGGTTGCTCTGAATGGTCAAAAAAAAAAAAAAAAAAAAAAAAAAAAAAAAAAAAAAAAAAAAAAAAAAAGAGAAGCCCAAATCAAAACACTTCAAGCTTCAAGCAGCTTCGGGATCAGCAAGGCAGGGGCACACTGCTCTGACACCGAGCAGCGTGAGGAAAAAGCCCCTGGAAGGCAAAGAGCAGGTCACGTCTGGGAACAGTCCATAAATGTGTGCTGGCCACAGCCAGAGTCTTGCACCCCAGTTTGTCTGCAGCCCAAATTCTGAACGCTGCATGCTCTTCCCCAGTTTTGTATGGGAAACCCATGCAGAAATTTTTGCTCCAGAGGAGAAGGCTGATCCCAAGGAGGGTGGAAAGATCAGCCTGTTTTGAACCTGGCATCTCTCACCCCTTTGGGAGTAGAGCTGGGAGACCAAGGCACAACACGACGAAGAGGGACATCCTTGCCCCTTAAACAGGTCACCACACTCGGAGTCACCCATTTCACAGCCAAGGAGGGTTTTGGCCAGTTCCCTGAAGAAGATTTGCTTGCTTACATTTTTTCATAGATGCCAGGTTAACATGATTATGACAATACCTGCAAGATGCAGAAATCTTTATTTTTTCCGCTTGAAGTGTGGGAAAGGGGATGAGTGAGAGTGTCATTGCTGGTGCCCACACAGTGCTGCATGAGCTGTAAAGATAATGTCTGTGTCTTGTGAGTCTTGGGATATCAGGAGGTTTTGTTGCAGCCCCAGTTCCCAGAGTTCTGATAATGTGAAACTTGCTAGTCCTTGGGCTCTCCAGCCTTAGTTCTTTACAGAAAGCTGTTAAAATGTTAATGATGGAGGGAAAGCCGGGGAGAATATTCATCTGCRTGGTCTTTTAAGAGCAATTAAGGTCACATTTACTGTCCCCCACGTCTGGAAGGGTTCAGCACTGCTCCCCAGCCAGGGCTGTMGTTCAGGGTGCTGGCAGGACCCACGATATTGGAGCCCAAAGCGCTCCGGCTGCTCCCGCTACGAGGAGCAGGAGAGGATGCAAGGTTAGCCCAGCTCTGGAGGAAWTTTTCCCTCCTGCCTTCTTGACTAAAACATCCCTTCAGGAGCTGTCTTGTAGCTGTCGGTGTGTCTGCAGCCGAGARTGTCTGCGGYTGTCGGGGGTCWCACCCCGAGCCCGTGGGCGGAGGGRAGATGAGTTTCGTGCGGCCGGGCTGCATCGCTCGAGCATCTCGCAGCTCTGCCCCAGCATGGCCGGACAATCCCAGGGCTTTTCCCAGGAGAGGGACCAGCCTTGGCAGCGCGGAGCAAAACAGCTCCATCCCCTGACCTCCACCATGGCTTGACTTTTAAACAGCTCAGAGCAGAGCCGCTCCGGTGACTCATACCGCGAAACTGGGGCTTTTGCTTCTTTTTTTTTCCTTTTTTTTTTTTTTTTTTTTTTTTTTTTAAGTAGGAGCGCTGCTCCATCAGTCAATTACTTGAAGAGCCGCTCTAATTTGGCACCCAATTGTTTCCCCAGCTGCCGCTGCGTCTGATCTCCGCTGTGGGCGGCAGGAGCAGGCTGCCTGCGCTAGGGAAGGAGCCCAGGAGCCCAAGGGAGGAGGAGGAGGAGGAGGAGGAGGAGAAGGAGGAGGCAGCAGCAGCAGCATCAGCGGCAGGGAGGGCCACGCTGCCTGCCTGAACAGCCCCGCGCCCGCAGAACAGCAGCGCGAAAAATGCAGGCATCAAAAAATATCTCAGGGTCACAAGTGATTGCTGGATAATAAAAATTACTTTGGGAGGCGGCAGTGGGAGGGACAGATCCTGGCGGCAGGAGAACAGCCTGCCAAAGCTGGCCCGGCCACAGCGACTCGCTGCGAGCCACGGTCACAGCCGCCGCTGCTCAGTAATGAATGTGATGTGACATTTATGGCTTTTTCCACTGTGGATTTTAAATCGCTTCACAAAGGCTGCTTAATAGCACTGTCCTCTTCTCTCCCTATCTCTCCCCTCGTCCTATATAATATAAAAAATAAGTGGCTTGCCTCCCATCACGTGASAATTCAGCGGCTGAGCCAGCAGCAGAGCACAAGTACCCGACCTACGTCTCTTGCCCTTTAGCCCCTACRAGCGCTCCTTTTTTTCCAAGAAATCCAAGAATAGGATCTGTACCGCGCCAGCTGTGTTTAAGTCAGCGAGGATTTTTTTTTTTCCTGAAAAAGAGGAAGCTTGCTTTCAGCGAGGAGCTTTGATTAAGACGGCACAGCCTCCCAGGCACTGCGAGTGTGACTGTGAGGGAAGAGGGTGCGGTGCTCCCCACTCCAGGATGGGGGCACCCAGGAGAAAGAAGAGATTTCGGTGCAGCTGCAGCCAAATCCGCGTCTCCGGGCTCTTTCACCCTTTCAGCACGAGCATTTCCACGTTCTGTGGCATGGAAGCACACGTGCATTCACACACACACACACATACATGCAATCTCCTACCTCAGCCTGCGCCGCTGCCATCGAGCCGCTCCTCCAGCTGCGCCCGCAGGCTCCCCGTGCATTCCCTGCCTGCACAGCCCCCCAGCTGGGCTCCTGCCCCTCTGTTTTACCCCCTGAAGCCTCTTCAAATGGAGACACAGCAGCAGCAGTTCCAAGGAAGCAGCACRCTCATTTTGGAGAAAGCCCATCTGTGCTCTGTGCAGCACAAGAAGAGATGCTTGTGGGTGAAAAGGCTGCAACAGGAAGACAGAGACAGAGGATGGATACAACATTCCTGCCCTTTTCTGGTTCAGTTCTTGGACTATGCAAGTTTTTTTGCATGTCCTGACTTTGTAAACTGACTCACAGTGCATGATGCTCTTTTACTTCGTTTTTTGAAAATTGGGATTATCCAAGGTATTCACATGTAAGTGTGCACTCACACCAGCGCACACACACACACACACACACACACACACTCACACATCTGCACTGGTGCTGCCTGCAGCAATGTATCAGGCTCTCAAAAGTCATTCTTGCAAGTTTGCTCCACCAGGCTGGGCCTTTCCTCTTTCCTCTTTCCTCTGCCAGGACCCTGGTGAAACAGTCGGCATCCCCCTGACAGCACACAAGGTATCACAGCCCAGACACAGAGCTCTCCAGAGCTCCAGGTGAACTTCCTGCAGTCCTGGACCGGGGCCACTGCTTCTGCAGTGGACAGATCTGAGATCCAGGACTCGCTTTGACGTGCTCACAGCAGCTCCCGCTTGGAGGCACTGGTGCTCACCATCAGCTGGCATCTCCCGAGGGCAGGTGGCTCCGTGCCAGAGGGGAGGGGACACAGACCCACACTGATGGGGCTTGGTCACTCTCTGCCAGGCCAGGCGAGAGAGTCCCAGCCAGATGGAGCCAGGAGGAAGCACTACCAAGTTGTTGGCCAACTTGGGATGCGATGTTGGCTTCACAGGAAGCTACTTGGCTGCCTCTCCCTGAATCAAGATTCAGTGATGCCAGGAGACAGGCACAGCGGGGAAACTGAAAGCAAAAAATGGCAGAGTGGATGGCAACTCGACATTAATTCATTTTTACCATATGTCTGACTATTCATTACACTTTACCATTCTGTTCTACAAGACTCCTGGGGGTCTTCCATGCCATTTTATGGCTAGCGGGGTTCCTCTCCGCTTGCGGCGCAGCGTTACCACGCGTGTCCTGGCTGATGGCCCACAGGGTCCTGCGGTGGGAGCAGCCCCATCCTGTGCACAGGCAGCCCCTGGCATCGACGTTCTCCAGCACTCACAGGCACCCCCAGCACACCACGGACCTGCCAGGTCACCTGGCACAGGGGCCTGTCCCCCAGGAGCACACACGGGCAGGTGACACCTGCTACAAACACGCTCTGGCACCTGCCGAGAGACCCGCGCTGGGAAGCGACGTGGTTTTTTACGGATTTGCAAATTATTCTGTATTTCTCTGCGGTCTCCCTCCGGAGTGCGCTCCTGGCACGGCACCAAGCCCCGGCTCCAGCAGAAGCGTGACTGATCCTGGCAGGAGCGGCCCGGGAGGGGGAGCATCGCCCGGGCTGGGGAGGCAACACCGCGGCTCCGCTGTGCTCTGCCTGCAGCGGCAGCAGCAGCTGCTTCTCCTCCTAGGTGGCAAGGTGGAATTAGCAGCCCCTTGCCCGGAGCCAGCTGTCCAACCCCCGTACACGGCCGTGGCCTCTCACCCCGGCTCCTGTCACACACACGAGGAGCAGCAGTGAGCTGCCTGCGCTCTGCCTGCTGTGCCTCCCGGGATGAGATCCTGTCCGAAGAACGAGCAAACCCCAGCCTCCTTCAGCCTGCAGGACCCTGGGCCAGCTCCTCATGAATCAGCCTCTCTGAGGGACTTCAAGGGGCACCAGAGGGCATTCTGCACAGGGAGGTGCAGGGGCCTCTCTGGATGTCGGTAAGAAAGGCGCAACAGCAAGGTAGCATTTTATTATTATACTTCATTAACAACATAAAATAAGAGGAATGTAAAGCAATTCTAATGTCCTTCCAGATGCTGGAACCCCATTTAGGAGCTGCATTAGATGGCCTCCAGATAAATAGCCACAGCACAGAGCACAGGTATCATCACTGAGGGATCAAGCCCCCCTCCTGTACCATGGTGCTTTTAATCTCCTGTGACAAACAAAATMATATATCTTTTTCTGACAGGTGGGGAGGCTTTCTCCTTAAGGATATCCCCCAGAGCACAACACCAACAGCGTGAGGCATGTCAGCACGTTCCCTCACATTGCTGTGTGCCTSGGTCTGCAGCCTGCCCAGTGCAGGCCCCTGGAGTGCAGACATGGCTTGCCCAGTGTCACTAATAAATGTCTTCCACAAGGCTCCCAACAGGGAGAAAACCCTTATTTTTCTTTCTGTCAGACATGTCCTTTTTCTCTGAAGTTTTTGTGCTTGCTAGTGACCACAGACTGAAGTCCAATCAATGGAGCTGCTGTCACTGCTTCCCCCAAGGGGACATGCAATTAAAACCATCAGTGTCGCTCTGCCTGAAACACGGGGGCAAACTTTGCCTTCACAAACAGTTTTATTTCATCCCTTAAATCAGAGCGTCAAAATTGTGTTACAAGAGGGCTTCAGGTCCCACATGTAGTACATGTGATCAAAATTCACTTCCACATGCTGTTTTTTTTACGGGGTGCCAGGTGATTGTACTTGCAGAGGTCAGGCATGGGYGCAGCGAGCACAGGTAACACATTTCCTGGAGCACCCTGGGGATACTCGGATTGTATCTGATGTGGATGACCATTCACTAATAACTTTATCAAGGCAATCAAGATTTCCTGCCTCTGCTTCCTTTCACTTCAGCAAAAAAATGCAGCTCCTCATAGTCTGACATTCCTCAAACCTGGAGAGGAGCACCCAAGCAGCTGTGTGGGAAGAAGTCCCAGAGCCTGCATGGGGATATCCAGCTCCCAGTTGTATGACGGTAAGATGTTCAAAGCCTGAAACACACCTGCTCAAGTGAATGCTTTTGGGGTTTGTCCATCCCTAAGGCCACTTAGTAACCCTCTCCTGGAAAACTTCTCATCTCCTGCTTCCACTCAGCGAAAGTATCTGCAATCCTTCATGGCCAGTTTTCCAGATAGTCAGTGTTTTGCTGCAGATTGCTTTTGTTTGAGACCTGCATTCTGTCCCAAACTAGGAAGTGGGGCAGAATGGGAGGGAGAGAAGTATTTAAATGCAGAATTGATGTAATGCCCTCACAGACAGACTTCTGTGGCATTAGGACAATCTCCAAAAAGAGGGGGAAAGGCTGCAGATATTTCCCTTAGTTTAACAGTGCAGACACTCCCTTTAGTTTACCTGGGAACCTAAAGGCAGATTTTCCCTCGTGCTGTGTTTGATTTTTGCCATATTGCCTCCACGTAGGAGCAGCTCTTTCAGCTACAGGGAAAGAAGTGTCCCTATTGAATGTTTTCTGCATTCACATCCCGTGCAGCTCCTTGTGGCTCCCGCCAGCAGGAACCCTTCCAGCGGCGCGAATCGGCGATGTTTCCTGACGGAGACGGAAAATCACCGCAGCGGTTTGCGGGGCTGGGAGGCTGCCCACAGCCGGGCACAGCTCACCCTTCCTGCCAGGATGGGGATGGGAGCTGCTGACAACACCCAGCCAGGTCACAAAGTGTTCACCAGCAGCCGGCAACCACGGCACGTTTATTTAATTTAATTTAATGAATGAGTTTCACCAAGAGGCGCTGTGAAAATTCCACGTCTAAATCAGTGTTTGCRTTCGGATGCGTTTGGCATGTTTCCTAAGGAACCTGAAATCATTTTGTTGCTTCATTGGCGGCCTGCTATAGCTAATTAACAACATGAATTAGCGTGGAACAGTCCCAAATTCAGTTTTGGGAAAGGCACCCCATTTTTATGTGAGATTAGAAGATATCAAATCACATACACAGTGTAATGTGTAGGACATGTGTGATATATATGATCGTGTGATGCACAAAAACCACACACAAACCTAAACAAAGATGAGAGCTTGCCAATATTAATCCCCTTCAAATCATTGTTCCAACTACTTGAGAAACAAACATGCATTCAGTGACCTTGCAGAGCATGTGTTTCCTTTGCTGATGTGACACAGAAAGCCCCTAAAAAACAGGATGACTGAATTCTTACCAGAGAGAACATCTGTGAACCTCTCTTGGGTTAGAGAGCTACACAGGTGAACCCAAACAGGCCCCAAAAACATAGGAAAGGATCACATCACCTTCTTCTTCCAACAGAATAATGGTGAAAACACTAATTAACAAATATCTGAGTAAGACTTTCATGAAAGATCTGCTCGCAAGGATGACTCCTGCTCCTGGAGGAGCTGCTGGGGAGCAGCCCTGAAGTCAGCCCGTGCAGCAAGAGGGAGACCTGCAGTGTCTGCAGGAGATCTTGCCAGTGGGAAGCTGAGCACCTAAGGGAGAGCCAGGAGAGCGATGTCAGTGACCAGYGTGACACAGAGCTGGGACGGGCTCTGTGTTAAAAGCGTCTGTCAGCTCCTTGGAAACGACCGAGAACTGAAAGCATCAAAGAAATAAAGCTGTTGCCAGCTGGAGGAACAATAGGCGAGCCGGAGCTATCTTTAGCTCACGGGATTAAATTCAAATTGCAAATGCAAAGGCCTGGAAGAAAAGGCCTTCCCGCACTGGTGAGCGCCAGCGCAAGTGCACAGCACAGCCCGGCGCTGACGAGCATCCGCAGCCCCTTTGTCATCCCTGTCATCACCTCACCCGAAGGAAGGGCAAAAGGAGAGCCAAARAGGAGGGCGAGTCTGTCCCTGCTTGACTGCAGCTCTCCCAAAAAGCAGATTTTTCCCTGGGAGGCATGTTCCTGGGAGGGTGCCATGCCTTTGCGGCCGCCCGGCAAACTTGAGCATCAGCCACCATCCAGCTGCAGCCGCACAGACCTCAGYACAAGCCAATTTTTCCTGCTTCTCATTCATGGAAGGTAGAGCAGGCAGCAGCTGGATGTACGAGCAGTCAGCACTGCCTTCTGCAAAATCAAGGGACTTGTAGTGGCTCCAGGACGGCAGCACGGGGCCCAGTTCACCRGCAATTCAGATGAGAGATGATAAAAATTGTCCTGGTGTTCCACTTTCCTCTGACACCTTCCTTCCCTGTGGTAACTTGTGCCTCCCTGTCGCTRCTGGCCAAACAACGACAGAAAAGAATAGATACAAAACACACAAAAAGWGGGTGAAAAAACAGAAAGAAAGAAGGATTTTATTATGGGATAAGCCTCTTTTATTTACTTTAGTAACTAGAGTATACATTTGTGTCAAACAGCKACACTTCTCGGAATCCTTGGCCCCCCGATTGCTCCTAAGAGTCCCCCACATCACAGCAGAGGAAAGCCAGTCCTCAGCAGCAGTTTTCAGGCTCTGCCCCTYCACCAGAAAACCTGTACAGACTGAAAAGTAAATAACAACCCAGCTCTGTGGTACCCAGGACATAGAGGAGGACTGTTGGGAGMACATCCTTGCTGCTGCCCCCTGAAAGGGAGTGATGATGTGCAAATCTAAGCCAGATTTGGCTGGTTTAGGATGCATTAAGGAACRCAGTGTCTTGCCTGGAAGACCTTAGGATGTCTTAAAGCATTGTCTTGCTTTAGCTCGTGTGCGTTAGKCAAGGGCTGACAGCTTACTCAGGTCTGACAGCACACACCAGGCTGGCTGGCCACAGGGCACATTGCACCGTGCCCTGCAGACAGCTGAGCCCGCTCTCAGCAGCTCCCACCGCTGCCAGCTCGGCTGATAACCCTGCCCTGGAGCMCAGGACACSATCCCAGCAGAGCCCCWCCACCGCTACCTGACTCGATTCATYCACASCATCCCCAGSGGCTGCAGAGGGCTGGGCAAGGCTCAATCTGCAGCTCAGAGGGCAGCACAGCCGGCCCCTGCTCGCAGGGACACTCACACTCAGCTAATCGACCTGCGGGGGCATCGTGGCCCCAAATAAAGGGACTTTGAATCTGGCTCCTGCTACACCAAATTGGAACAAACCCAAGCTGTGAGTTAGGGATTGCAGGCACACCAGAGAGAGCAGGGGAGGCTGTTGACTGATAACTTGCTTAATGAATTGCAGGCTTCTGAGCTGCTCTGTTCAGCTAGGGAAATCCAACAAGCACCTCACACACGAGCGCTAGGAAATTGGTTTAATAGTTTCAGTGCCGTAATGAAACACCACTGGGGAGCAGAGGTCCCAGCTCTCACCTGCATGTGCCGTTTTCATGTTGTAAAAAAAGGAACTTCTTTCTGACTCCACCGAGTGTTTCGAGGTGTTGTTACACAGTCACAACGTCGACTTTTAATGACACTGCRAATGACAGTAGCAGAAGATCAAGCRTGTACCCGTCCAGCGACSGCTTTYTGCAAAACCTGCCAGCAGTGCGGAGATTTTTAACTCCGTGCTGCAGTCATCTGCGTTTTTATGTTTGTTATTTTGTTTTTAAGCAGCCGCTTAGTGGTATCTGGAGGGCATTTGCTACTCTTAATACTCAGCGTGAAAGGAAGGGCTTGAACGAGTGGCTGAGCTGTTTTAGGAGAAGGAGGGGAAAAAAAAAAAAAAGAACGAATTGCTGTTGGCTGCTGCGGCACTGGAGCTGGGGGAGAAAGCGGTGAAATCTGCACCTTCAGGCCGGCCCTGCTGGCCGAGGGAGGGCAGGGATGCAGGGAAAGCCTCCCTGAGCCAGGCAAGCTGCAGTTGTGACACAGCCTGGACCGCCAAGGCAGAGGCACCGGCACGCAGGGGGTTACAGCCAAGTTATAACTTCAGCTGTTAAAATTCATGAGGTGTAAAATACAAATTGCACGTGGTGGATGAGCTGCCTTTAAAGTTTATATATTGCTGTGCCCAGCCCCGCTCCAGTTCAARCCTCTGTTGGCAGGAGCTAATTAGAGCTCACCAAAGTGGGAAGTGGAGCCCTGGTGGGGTGCACAGGTTGGGCAGGGGGTCAGCCTGGGCCCGTCCAGACTCTGTTTATGGRTGTTTGGCTACAGGAAGCTGGGAGAAACTCATGACTGGCACATGCATGAACAGTCACAGATCAGATTTAATCCTTTATTCACATTTCTTCATCTTTTCAAACTTCTCAGTTTGAAAGACATGAAGCTATGCCTTTGATGTTGTTGGGGKTTTTTTTGTTTGATTATTGCCACAGCTCAATTTGTGTGATTTTCCTATTAGGAAAAAAAAAAAAAAAGGAAAATATTTTAAAATAGTTTCTACTGCACTAAAGCTTTGCATGGTTGGTGGTTTTTTACAACAAACTTCAATCTCATTTTTAAGTGCTCCATATACAACTTCACAGACATAGACYTTCCAGAACCAAGCTTTTTTGCATTCTTGCTTACACTGTTCCCTTGTCCTCAGTACCACTATTTGCACCATCCCAAGCAGAGGGGGAATAAGTGAAAAAGGGGAAGGTAGARACAAGCATTTGGGAGTACCAAACCTGTTTAAGACTTTCTCCATGTCCTGGGTGACCCAATATATTTTCAYCCAGAATTCAGTCCCTCAGGGACTTTTACTCACATAATTCCTTCCCCACCCAAGAAAGACTTAGGGATCAGAGATTCAGTAGGAAAAAAAAATATGTAAATATCCAGAGCATTGAGAASGAGCACCAGCTTATTCATAGCTGACTGAATTGAACACAAACAATGATTGAGAATAGGATGGGCTGGTAGAGGAAATTTAAATATTTATCCTAAATGCTCTTTCCTTGCATTTTCTGAAATAAATTACTCCCAGCAATTGCAGGCAGAGATTGCTGATTAATTCCAGCAAAAGCAGAGAGACGGGGAAAATTACTGTACATCATCTATTTCTGAGTTTCAGGCGGTCTTTTCATATTTCTTTGTAGTCTTTGTGATTGGGCTTTTTGACTCCGGGGTGATTTGTGGGCGGTTTGCAGAGGAGTTCGCTGCTCACGTCATATGTATAGATACAGRTCGTGAAGCACCGTCACAAATAAGAGAAGGAAACACTTTCTGTACAGCGGGGTGGAAAAACGGGCTGTACCCTGACCAGAAGATAGCAGGGTGAGCAGCACAGCTGTCCTGAAGATGCTCTGCTGAGAAGAACCCATGCTGGGGCCACTTGCACCCCGCCCCAATCCCTCTCAAACACTGGCAAAAGCAGCGAGCACCGAGAGGAGAAGCTGAAACCAGGATGCTGTTACAGCTGGTCGAGCCTGGGCTGACAGAAATGCCCCGGGGCTACTGGCAATCGGACATAAATTAAAGCAGTGGTAAAGCTGCTTTAGTTTATACTCGGGCATCAGGCCAGCCCCAGCTGCCTCCGCGGCAGAGGAAGGTCTTAAAGCTGCCTGTCCTTCCTCGTACGCCTGGCCTGGAGTCTCAGGCAGACTGTGGAGCAAAGGGGCCTCAATGTCCCGTGTGTTACTTCTCCCTTAGTCAAAATAGGTCCACGTTTATCAGGGCAGCAAAGCCCAGACTGCTTGTGCCGATATCTCAGTGGCTTCAGGGAGGCTGCAGCAGATACCCTGATCTAAGGAATATCCCAAGGAAGGCGTTGGGATTCGCTTTGCGTGAATTCAGGGAGGGAAAATGTCCACAAAGCTGTGAAAGAAAAAAAAGTGATTTGTACTTTTTTTCAGGCTGCGGGAGTCAGAGCAGAGCTTTGCACTGCCCCTGAAACTCCACGAGCAGCTGCACTGCAATGCACTTAATGAAAGASTGAAACGGCTTTAAAAATGCTGCCGTGCAGGATAATCCCGTTGAGAAGCAGGGAAAGCCTGAGCTGAGGTTTCACTTGGCTGCTCCCTCGGTGTCCTGCGCCTGCTCCCTCGGTCACTGTCCCGGTCGCACATCAGCCGAGCGGTGAGCGGAGCTGAGCAGAGACCGGCGGCACTGCCAGCATCGCCCCCGGTGCCGCCCTGTGCCGGCCCTGCTCCCCCTGCACGGGGATTTTCTCATGTGCCAGCTCCAGGAGAGAGCTGAACCACCTCTGTATGACCTGCAGCAGGACCTCTGAGTGCCACCATGACAGCCATGAACACCTTTGTCTTCGAAAGCAGCAAAAGGGCAGGGCAGGAAATTGGTCCCTGTCTCCAAAACCCCAGGGCTGCCCTTACAGCCCATCTGCAGCAACACGGCCCGGGCAGGCACGGGGTGGGTGGCTCTCCCTGCTGCTCCAAGTGACACTGAAGGCTTGGGGACCAGTCAGGATGGTGGCCCACGGAGGGTGCCACCAGCTCTCACTTATGCCTCCCTCCTTGACTCTTGTCCCAAGTGCCACAGGTTTGTGCATTCCCAGCAAGGCAGCCAAGCCAAAGTCTTTATTTCCCTGTGTGGGATCTGAAGCTGCAACAGAGGACATCAGAGGGGCTCTACAAATTCAGGAAACCATCGCAAACCAGAGGCACAGGCAACAGAGCAGGTACATTCTGCTGGCAGCTCTGGTGGTCATCTTGAGGACAAGCAGCAGCACACACCATGACCAGAGGATGGTGGGAGGGGACATGGAGCATCTTCCTTGCCTCCATTGTCACTGGAAGGCTGTGAAAGCCACGCTGCCACTTGCAGCCAAGCCTTTGCAGGCAGTTCCAATGCACACAGGGGGTCTTGCAGGCAGTAACACAGCTCACAGTGACACAGATAAAGATCATGTCCCAATAGCTGAGACTTGACAGTACCAGAGTTCCCGCAATCCCCCAAAACGTTATTGCCTCTACAGCACATGTGGGAGTCTCGCTGATTTCTCTGTTTAAMGGCATTTCTAATGTTTCCCTCTGATCTAGTTTTCTTTCCTGTAATCAATGGGARGAGACCCTGGGATTTCCTGGAAATCCAGTCAGAGGCTTCACAGCGCCTGTGGAAGTTCACTCTTCCCCCTTKCACCAAACTGTCTGGAGGCAGTGATTCCCTGCAAAGTTGCCTGCAGCACCTTGAAGAAGGAAAGTCTTTTTGTTTTGGGCAGAGCTTTGAACCGTTGTTATTGCATTAGCTGCACACTTGGACCAGAGCATTACTTATTTCACTTTTCAGCTGTTGTCTTGGTGTTTTAAATCAACAGTCAGATTGACCAGAGAGGTGAGCAGAATGTCCCCACACTGGATGCCAGCTCCATCACCTGACATCAGGCAACACTAATGCAGGACAAGGCAGTCTTCCTTGCCTGTATCTCCATAAAAAATCCTCGTCTGCTTTTCCACACCAGTCACGGTGTGTGTTGAGTTAGCCAAGATGGACAGCTCATTATCAGTGTGGGTTGAGCTCTCCTGCCTCCCTCACAGCCAGCTGTGCCTCACCCCAAACTCTCCATTGCCTCCTCCAGCAGAGCAGTTTAGACACMAAGCATTAGATGGCAAAAGCACAAAGCATTTGGAATCCCCCAAAAGATTTCCAWGCAGGGAGCTGTGGCCAGTTAAAAGGTCAGAAAGAAAGAACTATTTTCCTGTCTAGAGAGACCTCCATTACCACATCAGGACAAGGCTGTGGGGYGGCTGGCAGCGTGTGGAAGGCACATCTGGGCTCCAGTGGCATGAAAGCTCAGGCAGGTGGCCCCAAGCACAGAGGTTTGAGCCAGCAGCCAGTGGAGAAGGGGCCCGGCAYAGCCAGGGAGCCAGAAGTCATCGCCTGCCCATCAGGCTGCTCTTCACACATCCAGCTTGGTAAGGCGGGGACTTAAGAGAAACAAGAGGCTATTAAACTGCTGGCAGAGCCTGGGGGGAAAGAGTCTTGCAGGTTCAAGRTACACAGAGGGATTTTAAAGCCCAGGCTTAGGAATAAAAAGCAAAAAGAGGCTGCTCAGAGGCAGCGCTTTTCAAGAAACGTGCAATGTAGTGACCACCTGAGGTTAATCCAGGCAGAGTGGGTGGCAGGCATAAGGAATTACTTGATGGCGGGGGGACGGACCAGCTGAATAAGGGATTTACTTGTGAGAAGGGCAGAAAAGAAGGGCTGGAGGAGTAAGCAAGTTGGTGGTGAGCCTTTTCACAGCAAGTGATTAACCGCAGTTTCTAATGAGCAGGGGGAGACTAAAGCTGACTGCTTTTTTAAAGCCATTTCGATAACATTGGCCCCGATGTAATAAGCTATTTGTTTGTGCCTACTGGCAGGGACAGCAAGTCGCTGCTGAGCATAATCCTCTAGAACCGGGGCCCGTCAGCTCGTTTAAAAGTGTCAGCAGCAGCATCCAAAAGGGCCCAGGCCCCATCACAACAACCATCCCGAACGCTATTTAAGTGCCTCGAGCTCTTTTGTGCTCTCTCTCTCTCTTTCTGCCCTCTCTTTACCCTATTCTTCTCCCTCCCCGAGCGGCGGTGGGGCTGATTCCCAGCCCTGTGCCCCTGGGCTGGCCCGGGGCTGGGGATCCCGGAATGACCTCCGAATCACGTCCCTGCCAGTTCACTGAGCTGCCCTTTCTGATAAGCGTCACCGCTGGCGATAGCAGGCAGATTATTGATGGGGRGCACAAGGAGGGCAAAGGGCCGGGGAGCCGCAGGGAGGGGGAGGCGGATCCGCCTGCCCGCTCGGGATATTTGAGGAGGCTTGTCTGTTCCTTTGCGACCAGGGGTACTTCTGGGAATCTGTGCTTCCCCGATAATTTTGATGAGTGCGCACGCTTTCTTAAAATAGCAGGAAAACATCGTGCAGCAGCGCAATTAAACGCAGCCCKCAGAACAGGCTGGAAACAAAGCTGAACTCGCAGCCCCGGCCAAGCCCTTTCGACCCGGAACGCAATGCTCCTTTAAAGCCACGGATGCACAAATAAACACCACTCTTTTATAAACTCCTCTTTCTACTTCAATGCCAAATCATTCTTTTTTTTAAAAGTACTCCAGATCACCCATGAACTCAAAAATCCCAAAGTCCTGCCCGGCTTCCTGGCATACCCAGAGCCGTTGCCATCATAGTGCATGCAGGAAGCCTRGYRTCAMAGRGAGCTGATGGTGGGGCAAGGGTGGYTTGTGCCAAATCACTGGCAAGCAGAGGAACCACTTTTATGCCGCTTTCAGGGCCACAGATGACAAGGCTGCTTGCCTGAAACACTGTCAGAGCCTGGGTGGCTCTAGAGTGGGTAGACACTGGGAGTGGCAGTATTTTACTTTTGCTAATTATTATTTATATTRCCATAATTCCTTCTCCCAGCAACTTCTACAGCCCTCGCCTTTGGATATGTGCCATCTCTGACAGGAGAGTGTAGCTAAAAACTCATAGAAGGTGGTGGTGTTTGTGTGAGAAGGGGCACACTCKCTTTTCCAGTCTGGATGGATATATTCCCCGTTGAAAAACAGAAAGTCAATTGYGTGCGTGATCCCAAGTTCAAAACCTACTTGAGGCATGCAAAGTACTCCATGCCACTCTCTCTGCACTTGAATCCACAGTGCCTGATTCRCCTGGAGACTTCACTTGTACACTCACACATAATCCCTGCCTCTGGAAAGAATCGCCCACTCTTCTTTTAGCTCCCTTGATAGTTCCTGGTATAACCTTGCTTGCTCCACAGGCTCCCCATTTTTGGTCTGAGTCCCTAATTCATTCCCCATCCTATTGGGATGAAGAATCTGTTCATTTTAGAGTGCTGCCAGCTTCCGAGTGCTGGTGGATCCCCAGTCCACARGACCTCTGTGAAAAGGAATGACTACAAAACCTCAGGGCAAATTGATGGAACTTGTCCCACCCCAGCTCAAGTCAGGGCAGAAGACGGGAGACTTTGTGCTTTTGAAGGCAGGTTTGTCTAAAAAATTTATTCAGATTTAGTGCCATTGAATCCCATGGCCAGAGAGAGCAGTGCAGCTGATGCTGTGCTGGGCAAGAGACCTCACCAGGGAATTACCAACGTCACTCATTGCTGGCAGTCGGGATATAAATAGGCCTGCCTGACAGCTGCTGGGTCTCCACCCTTTTTTCCTTGCATGAACTTGTGGTTCCTGTTATAGTTGCAGGATTATTCGAGGTTTGGCTGGAAAGGAGCAGATGTTCTGCAAATAACACCGAAAGCCCTGCACCGTTCCGCAGCATGGACCTGCCAGGACAGCCCCTTTGCACGCTTTGGGCTAAAAGGGAGGGTTTGCAACAGGGGCAGGCTTCCCTCTCCTGGAAAACAAACATTCCCACAACTAATTCTCATTAACAAAGCCCAGCTCCTAAGGGTGTTTTTAAAATGAGTTGAAAAAACCAGGCTGAAGTTTCGTGTTTGTACATACAGCTGAGGAGAACAGCGCTGTAAAATTACAAGCGGRCTTGTTTCTCTGGCTATGCTTCCCTCCCTCTCAGCAAAAAAGATCTTCACTTCAAAGGGAAAATGCAAGCCTCTCCCCTCTTCCTGCGCTAATTTTTTCCCCTGAAAATATTTTTCCTCCACATTTCCAAAGCRTTGCCCAATTAATTACTTCTAGACAGCATCTCGCAGCACGGCTGAGCAATAATGAACGAGTCCTTGTGGCTCACATGCTGGTGGCTTAAAAAAAAAAAAAAAATAAAAAAAAATTACTTCTAATCAGCGGAATGAGCACAGGGGCAAAGCCTATTGAACTCAAGCATACAGAGAGAGCCCAGAGCAGCTCCAAGAGCAGAGTGTGACTGCAGTCTGCTCAGTCTGGCCTCTGGCAGGAAATTYCTCCTGAGCAGATTCCAGGGCAAGAATGGCCAGGGCACTATCCCAGGCACAGTGCAGCTGATGCCAAGCTGCTCATCAGGCAGGTGAAATGGTTTGTAAAACATTACAGCTTTCTCTCTCTCCCACTCTCTCCTTTTTAAAGCCCCATTTTTTGAGCTGAGTGATTCCAATGAAACTRATTTTCCTAAGTTCCCCCCGCTCTCCACCAG
>NW_026623581.1:511812-523323 GCF_030028575.1 Malurus melanocephalus | reverse complement strand
AAAAAAAAAAAAACAAAACACACAGCAAAAGTTCTACTTTACCTCCAATGTCATTATTCCTTTTCATCACAAACATTTTGGGACAAGCACTATCTTTTACTCTCTGTAGAGCATTGAATAGCGAGATCAGCATGCTCTCTATCTATTACTGCAGCCTGAGCAACAAGGAGTAGGAACAATTCCCATTCCATTTYCTGCTCTGGTTTCTGAGTAGGATGGATGAAGGCTTCTGTGAAGCACACAGCTCTTAGTTCCTACCTTCCCCTGAGGTGTCCAACAATAAGATCCTTTAACACTGCCTTGCTACACATTTCAAATGCTTTTCCTCCTAACCAGAACCTGCCATCAGGARCCAGCTCCTCACTCTGCATAACTGTCTCACTCCTGTTACAGTTTTGGTTTTAACTGTTCAGGCACAATTTACTAATATTTTGACTGTTAGCAACACCCAGAAAATGCCTCAAAGCCCTCTGCAATTCTCTTTACAGATTGYATCTTCCTTAATCTGATTTACCAGACTGGGATAGTAGGAATTCCATACATGGGATGAATACCGTAAACTCTTTAGCAAAGGAATTGCCCATTCCTCGCTAAAATTGCAACACTCTGCAAATGTTGACTGGTGCATGTATTGAAGATGAGCAGCTTCTGATGACATTGTCRCATTTTYCTCCTCTCAAAWTTTCAGTAGACTTTTCTGCCAGCTCCAGAAAAAAATTACAGCTGGCTCCTCTGATCACCAGTGAATCACCTGGCCCACACATAAAGCGTTACCTCCTCCAGGGCGGAATGCATGAGACGTTATGCAAAATTAATTACTATTGCACAGCAGATTAAAAGCACTTCCTAGGACAAAAAGCTGTTTCTGCCCTTCCTTTTTTATGTTTTTTTCACAGAAAATAGTGGACGATTTTCCCCCGAAAGTGACCGATACAAACAACGCTGTGACTTTGGTGAGAGATTTGTACCAGCTGCTGTTAAAGTTGATCTCCACTTGACAAATGATAGCTCTCCTGTGAGCCATAGCCACTTCACTCCCACAACTGGCTGTGATCTTTCCCATGTTTCTGGCACTAGCTGAGCGTGATAATACCGAGCCTTGGACCTCCCGTTTGAGAAATTGCTGGTATTGTCTGCAAGTGTCACAATCACATTATCATCCATAAATGGTGCTGCACAGAGGAACTTCTTGGGGCCCTTCTAGCTCGCCACGGTCTGTCCCTTCTGCTTTGGTCGTGCTTGATGCTGTACAGGGAGTACAAATGTGGCTTGATTGGATTAAGGCCTTTATTTCTGTGAGGTCTGCTACTATTCACTGAGGTTTAATTAAATTTGTGACCTCCAAGTGGTCAGGGAATGTGTGTCAAGTCAGGCACATAGGAAAACTGATTCATTCTGCAAAAGCTTTGTAGGTGGACAATGCCATTTGAATCTTTCATGACACCGATACCAAGCGAAGGGCCACAGCATCATCAAGTATTATGCTTTTGCTGAGCCTCTGGGACAAAGGTTTAAGCTGGGAAGGTCCAGGTGAAGGCAAGTTTCACTTTTTACCCTTCCCTAGTTCTTGCTGCTTAGTTACTCCAGTTCACAGGGGCAGYGAAACCCTTCCTGAGGGGCTGCATCACCTGGCAAAACCTGTGGAGTGTTTGGCACTGGAGGCTGGGTGCACCTCTCCTTCCCCTCACACCCCAGAGCTCAGACACTGGCAACTCCTCTCCCTCACAAAATCTCCTCTCAGTGTCCTGCTTGCCCACGGGCTCTGCCCTGCTCCAACTTTGTAGGGGAAAAGGGGAGCAGCATAGCCCAATCTCCATGCAGATAAGACTCCCAGTTGCTGGAGTCAGAGGCAGAGTCTGCAGTGGAGACATGCAGAGCAGAGCACAAAATGAGTCTTGTGGACTTTGTRGCCTCAGCACCCAGTAATTTTGGTAGTGTTGAGGAGGGCACGATTTTCAGATTGCAACGCTGCCATGGTCTAATCGCATTGACCATCACTACTTCAAACCTTGCGGGAGCATTGGGATGAGTTTGGTAGAAATATTTTCCAGTCAACTACTTTGGAAGTGTTCTCCTGCTTTGGCAGCAGGYAGTGCTCATATCTCAGCTGAAGGAGACTCTCTGTCTGTTTTTTTAGACAGCTAATGTGTGACCTGTTGCTATTCATGACCATGTGGTAGAGACCCTTCCAGTGACAGGAATTTCACCAGCAGGAGAGACAGAACGGGGATGTTGCTTCCAGAAACATGGCTGAAAGTCTGTCCTGTCTGAGAAGCCTCTCTTTGAGTGCAAACAAACATATTTCAGGGAGGAAGGTAGGGATATTGCACCTCACTGTGTCTTTGCCAAAAAGGGTGGAAGGGAYGTAAGCAGTGATAACATCTTTCATTAAACAAAACAGTGTATCTGAAAAAAACAACCCAGCTTTGGGGAGTGCAAGCATTCCTTCAGGTCTGACGTAGAAGCAACATCTCACCAAGGTAAACGGGGCTGAAAGCAACTGGTTTATGCTGTTGCTCAGAATGATCTGAGAGAAATGATRGCTGGGATCTGCAGGGCAGGCTGGGGGATGTGAGGAACGTTAACAAGGCAGAGGTGACAAGCTTGAAAGCAGCCAGCTTGTCTTTCATTCCTCCTCTTCTCTTCAGTGTCCAAGGCCAGGAAGGTTCTTTCTCGTGCTGGGGAGGGATGGGGCAGTGTCCTCCCCCTGAACCTGTGCCTCTTTCTCAAAGCAGCTCACACAGGGAGAGGACTGGGGGATGCTGGGGTGGCTCTGCCTGTGACCCAAAGGAACAACAGACATTTAGGGCATTTCTGACAAGGGCCAAGAGAAGACAAGAATAKGAGAGCAGCAAGTCAGGCAGTACTGGGGCATGGTCACAGTGCAGAGGGAAAGAGGAGACAGAGGGGCATCTGTTGTAAGAGCGGGGCTGAGATGGTGAAGGAGGGAAGCAGAAGACACAGAAACAGAAGAAGAACTAGGGAAGACAAGGAATGACTGACAAAAGCACAGTAGAGTGGGATGAGAGAAAGCATGAGATGAGAGGGAGTTGTAAATGGCTGACAGATTGGGAAACGATCTGTAGGTGGCAAAAGGAAATTATAGAAAAGAGGACACGCTTTTCTAGGAGAGAGGGGAAGATACTGCAGCTAAGAAAGAGCTTGTAAATACTGAAAGGGTTGAGGGGAAGACACCTAAGCAATGATCCCACCAAAACAAGGCTCTGATCTGGTCTGCCACAGYAGAAATATTCTCTCTGACAAAAATGTTTCAGGGATCCAGAAGGAGTAGTTTAAACACCAAGACATATCTAAGAAACCATTAGTCTAAAATGAAAGGCAAATGAACTCTGAAAAGAAGCCATGAGAGGCACCAATTGAAGTATTTCCAAATGGGATAGGAAGGACCATCAAGAGGACTTTATTCCATATAAATACAYCAAAAATGCATCCAGAGCATTCTGCAGAACAACAAAGGACACTGTACAGTTTCAAAACACCTTCTTATATCTGCAGGTAGCCCCGGGCAGATTTCTTGTTCCAGCCTCTTTGAACAGCTACGGAATTACAGAAAGAAAATCTGGGCAAATGTCATCTCATTAGAAGACATTCAGGACGTGCGTCTGTCATTTAGTATGAATTAAAACCTTGGAGATTRAATTGCTTGCTATCCCCAGGCACACACTGAGAAACATCTCAGCAGACTGTATGAGATGTATGCTGGAGCCATTTTTTAGTTTAGAGAGTCAAGAAAAAAATAGTCGTAATCATGGGAAACTTGTGAAATTACCATGGTTTGAGTATTTGCTGTAATAGGTGTGCCTCTTCTCYATCTTTGGCTTTGTGTCATTATTGAGTTGGAGTTTTTTGAACTATGACCCTAAATCTTACTGTTCTTATCCGTTAAATACTATAATCATACTTAATGTGGAGAAGGAGGCTCAGCAAATGGGCCTAGAGCTTTAAGATTTTTCTTCAAGGGTATTATCAATAGTCTCTTGGCAAAGGAGCTCATGGCTTTCCTTCTGCTGATGGTGCCCAAGTGACACTGCAGTTTARGCAAATAGCTCAACAAATGTATTTCTAGGTGGTCATCCTCTACACCATTCCCTGAGCACCAATGTCAGAGGAACATCACAAGTACCCTTTGGTCAAAGGGTTTGATATATCCTCCTCCGTCCTCCAGAKCCTGCAATTTTCAGTAAATGCCCAGTGCTATTGATTCAGTGCCTGCCCTTTCCCCCTCTCCCCATCACTGAGGTCCTCACAAGCAATCCCAAAGGGCAGTGGTCAAGGCTCTGTGGATAAGTAAAGTTGCACATACCAGAGAGCCCAGCACTGCCTGCTGCTGAGAAAGCAGGGAAAGCCATTCCATGGCTTTTGGTCCTAAGGAGAAGGGCCAAGATGGTGCTTATTCCTCTGACCCACCGTTCTACTGATCTGCCAAACACCTCGCCTGGCTCACCCATGAGCTTGGTTTCCATCACGTCCCAGGGGCACAGACAAAACTTGTCTGAGCATTTCCTTGGTCTCCTGGGACCATCTGGACCTGCAGACTCCCTCACTCTCTCAGGGGCCAGCCGGCCACCAGCCTGTTTGCCAGCTGGGCCTGACTCAGCTCGCCRTGGCTGCGGCAGATGGCCGGATCCACAGCCCACGTGGTGGCTGCCAGCACCTTCCCCGTGAGCAGGAGATCAGAGGGGCTCTCACACACTGCCCTTCCTGGCTCTGGTTCACACTGGATGCCTCAAGGTCAGGGGTGGCTGGGTGGAAATGGTGGAGGCACCTGTCTTTTGATGTGGTTGCTGTGGTCTCTCTTTTCCAGCGTCTCTGCTGCAGGKGCTCTCCCCAGACAAAAAGCAGGAATGGAGATGAGCTGTGCCTTTTGGCAGTGCATCAGGGTGAGGAACATGAGAAGGTTTTGGAGGGTTTTGCAATGAAATCCATCTCTTCTTTCCRGTGCCTTGCACGTGCTGATCTTGTCATTGCCTTTTACCAAGACGTGCCCTTTCGCTAGGCTGAGAACTCATACTTTATTTAATAAACTTTAGCATTAAAAGCCACTTAGTTGCAGATRTAAGAGGGTCATCAGGGCACAGTCACATCTGCTGACCTCACCAGGGTACACCTGCCATGGCTCTCTTTGAGAGGGTACGCAAGGGGCACGCACGGGCTGCAATATCATTTGCTTGTAGCCACTTGTGTTTTTTCACCACTGTTGCTGGATAACATTAAGGAGGATGTTCATACTTTACTTACCCAAGAGTTTTGAAGGCAACAAAAGGCCTCCCTGTGCCTGTCCTAAGTTTYGTAGCATGGCAGACGAGTAACCTATCCCTTAGTGTCCTTCTCATACATCATAGAAAGAGGAGAAATATGATTGTCTCCACTTAATATTTTAATACTTTCTATTTTAATTTCTGAAAAAGTTTGGAGGTTACATTTTCCTTAACAACCCGTTGAAGTCTGAGGCCTTCACTCCATGCTTAATAAATCTTGCTGAGCTTAAAAATACCTCCCCTGAGTAAAACCAAAATAAAACYTGAGCAGAGTCTTTGGGATTTATTTTCCTTTTTTCCTATTTTCCTACAAGTGAGCCATTTCCCCTTTGACATATTTTTTCATCTACTGGRTGTTGTAGGAATGTCTTCATTTTTCCCATAACAGGTCTTTGTGAAGAAGATCGAGGAGTACAAGCAAAGTTCAAAGAAGCCTTGTGCTGTCACGGTTTTAAGCCCAACTGAAAATTARGCGCTTTTCATTGCTATCAAGATTTCCCGTAGCTGTGATGCTCAGGGTCAATGTCCTGAGCCCCGGCAAGTTGAGGGTGCTACAGAGCAGTGGTGACCCAGCTCCTCCGTGCCTTCCAAGACCATCTCCATGCCTTCCAAGACCATCCTGCGAGCTGGAGCTGAGGCAGGCACTGGGAGTGGGAGCGTGTGTTCCCCTTCACGGGTGATGTTCCCCTTGGGACGGGCTGGCCCTGGCAGGATCAGCTCCTGCAGAGAGTACCAAAGAGGAAAACAGGAATGCTGCCCTTTTAGCTGTGCCTTCTCCCGATGGAATCCACCAGGTGCATGGCTGCTGGAGGTGTGGTGGATGTTGCTGTGCTGGGAGGTGAGTGTCACGATCCACTAAATTCAAGCAGAAGTGATGGTTCATTATCTGAATCTCAGAGTGCAAAAGAAACGAGGAGCAGGTATGTATTCAAAATCATGAACAATTTTATTGAATTTTCGCGACAGAAGAGGGTGAGAGGGAGAAAAGAGAGAAAGTGAGAGAGAGAGAGAGTGGGGTTATAGCTACCAACGGCTCAGACAAGTCCTTGAGGTCCAGATTTCATGGATTCATTGAAGTCCGTTGGGGAGATCTCACCAGGATCTTTTCAGAGAGACTCTTTATAGTCTTTTCGAAAGTGTACAGCAGCAGGCCAAGGGGTTGTGAAGCACGGGAAAACCAGCCAAGAGGTGGGGAAAGAATGTCCATTGCTTTGTAAGGTGTACAGTATGGGTTGTACAGTTCTCGTCCGCCTTCGCAGTAAGAACAGTGCAACCATCCATAACTTACACCTTGTACTCAGCAGCCTAGGAACTGGAACTTGGCAAACATCCCACCTTGATCTGGTTTGGACTCCTTTGAGCAAAAGTCCCCCTTTCTCCCCCTTGGGGGTTTTCAGTCTCTGTCCATATCAATGATTGTGAGACAGTCGAGGGAATTCCATACGGTCTCTTACAGTGAGGCGCTGAATGCTGGTGTGACTGACTGAACGCAGGTTCTGGCTGCCGATGAGCACCATCAGGGCCCCCGTGATAATGATGACTTACCCCTTCCCCAATTGGAGAGGAGCAGGCCTGTGGAAAGCTCCACCGCTTGTAAGTAACTGCTCCTTTCAGCTTCCRTGACATGTCACATCCATCCTTGAGCTCTTCCAAAAATTCCCTCCTGGGACTTTTGCTTTCCCCATAACTCGGAGTGACGTGCATCRGCAAGAGGGGAGACGAGGGTCTCGCTCAGCTCAGTCCTKACGTGKKKAAAWAAAAAAGGCTGGGTGGCGGGGGTGGGGTAAGGACAGGCCTGTGGCAGAGTRAATAAATTRCACCCTGCCTGTGTTATGCCAGCGGGGCTCCAGAACAGTTCCACGGGCTTTTGTAAATGGGAATTTGCCTCCTCCATCGCTCAAGGGCAGTGCTGTCAAACAGCGTTGCCAGGCTTGTGCCTCATCCAGAGGTCTCAGACATTTCCCAAGTTGCCCCACTTCAATTTACTTTCACAAAATAATGTTTCCCCTTTTTTATTTTTTTTTATTGGGGGACGGGGAAGCAGAAAGTGAGCCCAGAAAGCCCTCGGAGAGGCTGTGGGAGAAGGGGAGGGAAGGCAGCAGGTGAGCGGGAAGGGATGGGAGGCTGAGCAARACCAGACCTTCCACAACGCAGGAATTCAGGCTCTTCCCCCCTCGGCTCCCCCGCACACCCTTGTTTGAATTTAGCATGKGTCCTCCTATGGCGTCGTAATTACTAAGATTACCAAATGAATCTTTTGCTTCTGTACACACCGGGCATTCAGCGGAGCTCTAATAGTTGTCATTAAGTTTTCAGGGAGGTGGGAGAAGATAGATTGAATGCATGCACTCYAGCGCTGCGCAGAGCCCATTGATGGCTGCTGAGTAATGATTTTTTTCTAATTGGTGGAGAGCAGCGGCCCTAATGGATGGAGCCTCTCTGTGCATTTGCACTGTCTCCCCAATCAATAACCCKCGCTGTGCCTGGCACGGAGGAGTTCCTGAAAGCCCCTTTGTAATAATGGATTGCTGGAGGTTACGCAAACCGCTGTCTCCCGCTGAGTCAGCCCTCTGCCAGGCACCTCGCCCTTCCCTGGGCCCCAGCTCTGCATTCGGGACACCCTCAGGGGGCCCTGGCCTGGGGTCCCTGCCCTGTCCCATGGCCACTGTCACCTCGCTTTGCCTGGCCACGGGGAGGGTTTTGTTGCCCGCAGAGCCTGAGCTGGCTCGGAGGAACGGGAACAGCTGGGGAGCTTTTTATTGGCTTTGGCTTGGGAAGTTTGGCTTTGTATAGGAGGCTTTGAGGGAGTTTCTTCTCCCTCTCTCTCATCTTTTTACAGAAAAATCTGCAGGTCAGATGCTGGGTATTGAGGCTGAAATGGCAGAGAGGTCAGGCCGTGACGGGCAGGGCTTTTGGCTTGGCCAGAGCACGAGCCCAGCTCAGGGAGGGCTCTGACTGCCCATTATCCACCAGGCACGCACAGGCTGTTTGCATCCTAACCCTCAATGTCTCCCCAGCTCCTGGTTTCGTTTTGAGGGATGTCATGCAAGTGAGAGCCATGAGACAGCTCTCAAAATTCAACCTCATCAGTGCGTTTCCAGCAGGCAGGTCTGGGGCTGGGGGCAGAGATGAGAAATGGGATGTTACAGGGAATCTTAAAAGGGAGGCCTCAGCACCRAGTCAACAGCTCAGCCTTCCTCTTCCCCACACAAGAGAGCCTTTTACTGGAGAAAAAGAGGGGATTTCCATGGTTTGATGAGATTTACAGATGGCTGAGGCTTGCTTTCTTTACTGTTACTCTGCTTGGGCTCTGTGTCCTCAGASCCCACTGCAGAGAATTTCTGAGCCTGTTGTCACTGTAAACTCTAACTCCCTCAGGACAGATTCCCATTGCTGGGACCTTTTAACAGTGAACCTGCCCTTGTTGTGTGATCCAGACCCCCATGACTCAGGGCTCCCAAGGGTCCTGCACTGTGTCTGCTCTTGTCAGCTTTCTAGTGAGGTTTTTACATCTCGTTGTGTACCTGGGCTTTATCCAGCTGCACAACTCAGGCCATTATCCACCCCAGTCTCTGGAAATGYGAGATTCAGTGGAGGAGGGAGGGCTTGGGATTGCCCAAATTATGTGGCTGTCTGCTGTCAGTCCCACTGTGAATGCAGACAACCTGGATTTCCTCCAGGACTGAGGTAATTGGCATTTTCTGTTGTCTTCTTCAATGTTTTGGGGTATTCATAGCTTATAATGATCTCAAATCCTTCTCCCTGAGATCAAAAGTGAATTTAAGGTCTGCACCCAGCTTACTTTAGTTAAAAGCTGAAAACACAAAAGGGTAAGGCAGGAGAGTTGATTTTGCTGGTAGGGAGGATGTGGCCTCAAAACTTCACACCTAGCCCCAGGCTGAGTCCCTAGAAAGAGTTCCTTTGGGTCTGGGTGGCAGAGGGCATCTCTCAGAATGCGAGCAGCACGATCTGCTGATCCCTCCAGGGCTCAGGGCATGGCAAAGAGCAGGACCCAAAGGAGCTGCATCATCCCAGTAGCCTGGGAACATGAGTGAGGGTATGAAACCTCACGTCCTTGCTTGGGAAATCACCACTGGAAAACACCACCCTGGATGGACATCAGCAAAGACTGTCTCCATGTTGCCAGGTACACCTTAGCTGCACTGAAGAAGTGGCAAGTAAAGGGTTGTAGAAGAAGAAATATATTTTCTTGGTTGATGTCCTGGAGAGGGAAAGACTATGGAATTGTTTTAGGAGGGGGAAGGCTGATTCATCCTCATTGCCACTCCTGACTCTCTGTCTGAGTGCCGCAAGTGGTTTCCTCTCCCTTTCACAGGGCAGTCAGTCATACATAAGCTACTTTCTCACAGAGCATGGAATGTCAGAAGGAGAAGGAGGCAGGTGGCTTTGATTCTCTGTTTTTCAGCAGTGTTTCTCTCCAGGATGTGCAGAGGWCCAGGCAAGAGCAAAGTGAATTCCTCCAGGATTTGTGTCCACCCTGATSCACCATGGCCACAACTCTCCCACCCTTTGTAAGATCATCCCTCAGATCCTCCTGATCCCTGATCCCTGGGATGTCATGGAATGAACCAGCCTCGCTCAGGGGTCTGTGGCTGCTCTTTGCCTGTGCCTGTGTGCCCAAGGTGACAAAGTGCACACCAGGAGGACAACGTGGTGAAACTCCAGCCTGGAGAGGGAGGCACAGGCAGCAGGTTAGCAGGCAGAAAGGGGACAAGAAGAAAGAAGGGGCCAAAGAGCTCCTTTTGTAGAGCACCTGGGACAGAAAATCTTGGAAGGGAAACCAGAGTGGTGTGAGGCTGAGGTAAAAGAGCTGAAGTGTCCCAGAGAGACTCCCACAGCATAGCACAGTATGTTTCCTCCCTGCTGCTGCCTTGGGAGGGAGGGAAGCTCCCAGCCATCCACAGGGAGGGACTGGCTCAGCAGAGACTGGAGGCAAGACAATAGAGCAAGATAGACTTACAGAAAATCAGGGGTGGAAAGTTTAGAGGAAAGAAGGAGGAGGGTTGTTTTTTTCCCTATCTTTAAGGAACATGTTTTAGAATCCTTTCGTAAGGGTTATGATCACTTGAGCAAAGGGGCAGGCCACTTTGGAAGTGTAACTTGAGCTGGAGAAGGAAACTGTGCCCAGGGAAGGGGAACTGGAGCCCCCAGCAGAATCCTGCTCCTGGAGCATGGGGAAATGTAGTGAGAACTCAGGATTGCTGCCTAACAGAGCTCCCAAAAGGGAAATCAGGAAAAGCTCCTTAGCTGGCAGAGAGGAGAAGTCAAAGCAATAGCATAGGATGAATATTCAGGAGCAGGATTTGGCCCAGCTATCAATCCTGSCTTGCCAGTGCTGATGGTGGCCAAGGGAAAGGATTTGTCTCATCCACTCTCTGTCACAGCTGTGTTAACTCATCGGTGATGCAGGAGTTAAATGTAAGATTTTCAGAGCCAGACCACACTTCACCTGCGCTACAACAGTGAGCAGATCAGGGCAGCCACTGCCCCATGTCCTGTCACAGCCACAGAGGACTCTGGAGGTGTCACAGCACAACTGTGGCATATCAGAGCACGAGATCACGGGGCCACAGTGCAGCCTGAAGGCATCCAGCTGTTCAGTGACACCGCTGCTTCTTCACGATCCACTTACTAGAGGTTGTCTCATATAAATCAAACTGGAAATATTTCCATAAACTCTACTTTCTGTAGTTTTTGGAACCAGAGAAGACCCGTGGACTCATCCAGGAGCTCTGCTGAGGGGCATTACAATGGAGATGGAAGTGTTTTCTGTTTTGCTGCAGTGCCAACCTGCCTGTCTGAGAGGCAASTCAGCACACAAAGCAGTGCCAGATKCCCTCTCTTGCTCATGGCCATCAACTTTTATTCTTTGTTGATTTGCAATTTTGCTTAATCTAGAGGAAATCATCTTCACTTGGGAAGTATAGCATTATCTTCATTTACAAAACGCACAACTTTTTCACCTGCACTTGTGATTTCTCACCTGCCCTGACAACTCCTTGAGGACTCCAGACCTGTTCTCTGCAGCTTCTTTTCCTGACTTTTCTCTGTGCTTTAGAAAAACAATGCCAGGCAAATCAGACAAACCAGGATCTTTCCAAACTGTCCCTACGAACAAGCCCATGTTGCCACAATTTCCACCAAAAAGCTTGCAGTGAATGACGTGAGAATACCAATTTCTATTATGGAAAAAATACAACAAAACAAAAAA